>NC_137638.1:2219120-2431620 GCF_963383615.2 Lipophrys pholis
CCAAGGTGGAACTTTTTGAAAAAACCTCTTTTTCAATGGAAATGGGAGGAAAACGCTACTTTTAGAAAAATGATTGGACTCAAACCAATATCGCATCGGTTCTGGGGGTCCACTTACATGACCACGGTGCTCGGAACTCCGTCTACAAGGACGTGGAGGAAAAACACGCCACTTTTGAAGTGCTGCTACTGGTACGGCTCAACATAGTCGGAGTAACTAGTAGTTCTGCACATGCTCCGCCGTGGCGTCAGGACTCCCATTCCACATTCTCCTGGAAATTGGTACTTTTATTTTGACAGTCACCGTAATAACAATCCAACTTGGTACTTTTATTTTGACAATCCACCGTTGTGGTCTGTACTCTCATTGCCAATGTTTATAGCGTTTGTGTTCTCCACGTGATTTAGTTACGAAAACAACCAACAAACCAGCGTTTTCAGTGTTTCTGCCAGTTCTGTGGGATTGGACTTCGTTTTCAGAACGACAACGTATTATTGTAAATAAACATTTCACTTGGAATGTTGACACGTTAACGGGGTTTCAATCTGGTTGAAGTGACGTTTCAATACCATGCACATAACCACATCAAAATCATGAACTGGTTAATAGATATATATATATATATATATATATATACCAACAGAATAATATGTTCCTGTTTCATTTGCTTTATTTTGTCAGGAGAATCCGTCTCAAGGCCTCTGAGACAAAGTTGTTGCTGTGGTACAATAATTTGTTTTCCTCCATTACTCAGAATGGAACAGTTTGTTTTTTCAAAGGTCATGGCGGCGTCAAACTAAATCAATCAAATTAGAAATATCGAGCAGCTGCGCCACATTCTAACGTCTTTTTACTTTCTACAGTGAGAAAAAACGAGCGGGTCGGTTTTGGTCACCAAATATCTGAATGTGAGGAGATCCACTCCGGCCCACAGCGTTACACGTGTTTTCTTTTAGCGCCACGATAAAGAGGACAGTTCCGTTGATTTTGCCGTGAGCGAAGTTCTGTCGATGTCTTTAGAGCGGCGCAGTGGAAATGGACTTTACCGCAGGAGCCGGCGGAGCGGCACGAACCAGTAGAATGATGTAATAACTTTCGAAATATATAAATAAATAAATAACTTCAAGAAAATGTCACTAGCATGATAGCCGTTAGCTCATATCGAGCTAGGGCAGGTAGCGACAGCACTGTGAAACACTGAGCAGGGAGCGTCTCCATGGCAACAGAAGCTGATCTCCTTTGATCTCCTCCACGAGGTGCCTCTTTCATCCACTTTGTTTGGGACATTTTTATTGAATTTTTTTTTTGCAGTTTTTTGTGGATTTATTCTGGTGAGCTGTTAACAAAATCTCTAAAAATAAACTTTTCTTTATGATATTTTGCACGTTCATCCTGTAGGTCTGGTGTTCGACACCTTTGCTTTAAGGCCCCGTTCACATGGTAACGATGATCCGAGTCACTGAAATTGCAGCTTTTGAAAAAAAATGGCTGCTAAGGTGGAAGTTTAAAAAAAAAAAAAAATCGTTCGGTCTCCATCGCCACGGAAACAGGTGAAAACAAGACGCTCGTTTCTGTGTTTAGAGTTTCACGTTTATACGTCGGTTTTGAAAACGAGGTCCATTTACACAGAAACGGCAGAAATGTTGAAAATGTAGTTACCGTGCCCGAGGCACAAGATGGCGCTGTAGTTTGTTTTTGTAATGAAAGCACACACACACACGCAGCAGAGAACAAAACGCTCTAAACATTAACAATGTGAGAACGCGGACATTCTAGCGGACAGACCACCAAGTTGGATTGTTATTACGGTGACTGTCAAAATAAAAGTCCCAGGAGAATATGGACTGAGAGTCATGACACCACGGAGGCCGCCATGTTTGTTACTGTCCATCTACTTGTGAAATATTTGCGCATGTGTACTCGCAGCGTTTTCCCCCATTGCTACAATTTCAAAAAATGCTTCCCCCCCCCCCCCCCCGTTTCCACGGAGACCATGCCTTTTCGGAAAAGTCCCACCTCGGAAGTTTTCCATTGTCGCTATAAACGGGCAGCTTGAGTTAAAAATGCGATTCAGAATTCTGCAATTGACCAACTCAAGTCGCTTCGTGATGTAAGTCACCTTCAGAACGCTGGCGTTGGTGAAATCTGCAGGATCGGCGCCAGAACCCCCGACAGCTGGCGCTTCGGGGCGCCTTTCATTCCGCAGACTTTAAACACTCCGCTCGACTCTCCAAGGAGCCGACAGGTGATTTCAGCTGTACTCAAATTACTCTCAGCGCCACTCAATCACTTTCAATTAGCCGGCAGAAGGACCGTGGCTCTCACTGCATCAGCTGGAGGTCTGAGCAGAGAACATTTGCTTCCCTGTTTTAAATTAGAGCACAAACGGCTGAAACACTCTTTTTTTTTTTTTTTTTCATATGCTAAGAAGAGGCAGAGGAATTACGGGGAGTTCCTCAGTTTTCGCTCATATTTTCTCCGTTTATGAGAATTTCTTTATGTTTGGAAAAAAAGACACAAAGTGAAAAAGAACAATGCAGTAATCGCAGCCACATCAAGAAAGTACATTCAAGGTTTACTTTTTCCTGGAAGAAAGTCTTTGCCAACTTTATTTGGATGGTTGTTTTTTTTTTTTAATCAAAACTTTTAATTAGTTGCTGTTTACCGGTTTCACTTCTGGGTTTTAATCACAAACACGATATCATTTAGTGGCAGACCGACTTAACGGCGGCTGAAAGTCTCATTTCATGTTTGTTTCTGATCGTTTCTCTGAGATTTCTCTGCAATGTGACTTCAGGCGTCGTGGGCGTGGAGGAATAAACCGAGAACTTCCAGCCTCGTCTTTGATTGTTTGCATCACGAGGCTCAAACCAAACATGATTTTTTTTTATATTAGAAATTACAATTTTTTTTTTTTTTTATTTCTTTTTGAGTTTCCAGGTTTCTTTGTTAAAGTGAGAAAATGAAAAGCAGTTAGAAAAGAAAGTTTAAGACATTTAGAGCATCTTCCTCCTCTAACATCAGATTATAGGGCATTGTCCTCTTAACATCTAGATTGTAGAGCATCTTCCTCCCCTAACATCCAGATTATAGAACATCTTCCTCCTCTAACATCAGATTGTAGAGCATCTTCCTCCCCTAACATCCAGATTATAGAACATCTTCCTCTTAACATCTAGATTGTAGAGCATCTTCCCCTTCTAACATCCAGATCATAGCACATCTTCCTCTTAACGTCTAGATTATAGAGCATCCTCCTCCTCTAACATCAGATTATAGGGCATTGTCCTCCTCTAACATCCAGATTATAGAACATCTTCCTCTTAACATCTAGATTGTAGAGCATCTTCCTCCCCTAACATCCAGATTATAGAACATCTTCCTCTTAACATCTAGATTGTAGAGCATCTTCCTCCCCTAACATCCAGATTATAGAACATCTTCCTCCTCTAACATCAGATTGTAGAGCATCTTCCTCCCCTAACATCCAGATTATAGAACATCTTCCTCTTAACATCTAGATTGTAGAGCATCTTCCCCTTCTAACATCCAGATCATAGCACATCTTCCTCTTAACGTCTAGATTATAGAGCATCCTCCTCCTCTAACATCAGATTATAGGGCATTGTCCTCTAACATCCAGATTATAGAACATCTTCCTCTTAACATCTAGACTGTAGAGCATCTTCCCCCTCTAACATCCAGATCATAGAACATCTTCCTCTTAACGTCTAGATTATAGAGTATCTTCCTCCACTAACATCAGATTATAGAGCATCTTCCTCCTCTAACATAAGATTATAGAGCCTCTCCCCCTTCAACGTCCAGATTATAGAGCATCTTCCTCCGCTAACATCCAGATTATAGAGCATGACTGATATAAACAGAGCAGTTAAGATGATAAATGATTTAATGATGGAGCAGATTAGAAAGCCGCTCCTCTTTTTAAATCTCTGGATGTCACAGTTTCCTGGTTTCCCACGTTGGAAGACACCAGGTTTGGTTTTGTTTCCAGCTCAGTGGCGGAAGCTTCCCTCCAGAGGAGATGAATGTCGTCGTGTGAGAAGCTCTGGTGCATAGAGCAAATAAGCTGAGGGTCTCGAGACCAGAAGAGGGACTTTGGTTCATTTGTCGAAGTCCAGAGAGGAAGAAGAGGAAGAGGAGGAAGAGGAGGAGGTTCAGAGAACACAATTCGGCCAAAGGTTAGGTTTTGTAATTATTTATTGGTTTATATGAATGTATGTTAACAACTTTTTGAAAGCACTATTGACTCAGAATGAATTTCCAGGGATAATTTGTCTTTATCTAAGAATGGTTCCAGAACATTTTGAGATTGTTTGGGTCAAAGGTCAAGGTCAAGGTCACGAAAAGGTCAAAAATGTATTTTCATCATAATGCGGTCAGTTTTAATCCGATTGCTGTCAAACCAACGCCAGAATGTTTCATTTTTAATTTCTTATCCTCCGATATGCCAAATAATGCCGTGACTTCTCTACCCTGGTTAGTGGTCGGGAGGTCAAAGGTCAAGGGGTCACACACAAATTGTAAAATGTGTCCATCAGTGTCAAACTGTGACGACACGAAGCGATTCAAACGACCAGGACAGATGATGGCAGGAGCTTCGTGGTGGATCAGATAACCTCGTAATCCATCAGTTTCCAGGGTAAACGAACATTCTAGTGGACAGACGACCAATTTGGTCTGTTATTACGGTGACTTTCAAAATAAAACTACCAATTTGGATTGTTATTACGGTGACTGTCAAAATAAAAGTACCAAGTTCCAGGATAATATGGACTTGGAGTCGTTATGAATTCCGGTTTGTGGTATTTATCAAGTACTCGTATCAGTACTTGGTAATCTGGAGCTGATCGGTGTGTGTGTGTGTGTGTGTGAGTGTGCGTGTGTGTGTTGTGTGTGCGTGTGTGTTCTTCCTCCCACAGTGTGTGATAACAGTGAAACACCACTGCGCTCCGGGTCACTCCGACACACACAGACACACACTCCGCTCCTCCTTCTGCCCTTGGTGTTGTCCTTCTCTAACTCTTAGTACACACATGTACACACATGTACACACACACACAGCTGCCAGGCCAGCAGCAGCAGCAGACCTCCTCTGCCCTCTCACATGCAGGATTTCATCATCATCATCATAAGATACACAGACGAGACGCCACATCTGAAAAGGGAAAAGATCCATAATTCCACGCTTAATTAAAACTGGATAAACGGGGAGTTAATTGCCAAGAAGCGCAATTAATGAAGCGGCACTGTAGGTGTGTGTGTGTGTGTGTGTGCTGCCAGAGTGACAGTCACGGCGTAACGTGCGAGCTTCACCGGGGTATCGCGGGCAAAGCGGCGGGGGTAATAAATCTGAAGTGAAGGGATTATCTAACGGGATGAATTTATGATCGGCTCGGCAAAGAGAGTTTTTAAAATATCTTTTTTAATTTTTATTTGTCGGCTCCACAAAAACTCATGAGTCATCTGAAACACAACACATGCGGCATTTCAGCAGTCATGTATGGTGGGCGTCATACTGTGTGTGTGTGTGTGTGTGTGTGTGTGTGTGTGTGTGTGTGTGTGTGTGTGTGTGTGTGTGTGTGTGTGTGTGTGTGTGTGTGTGTGATCTCAACCCAACAGTGAGAAATAATTGGAGTTCTACATTGGCAGAATATACTGCTGTGCTGCATTTCTCTGAATATGTAACTGATGGAGGCATGAGGAGAGAGAGAGTGTGTGTGTGTGTGTGTGTGTGTGTGTGGGGGGGGGGGGGGGGGGGGGGGGGGGGGGGGGTTGCCTCATTCCCATTCATGTGAGGCATAATAAAATAATCTTTTTGATTTGCAAGCAGTAAATTCTCTTGGCGTTGGGGCGCAGCGCTGCACATGTCGGAGGGTTTAAGTGAAGCGGCGTGTCCTTGGCTGCCTGAACACAGACCGTGACGTCTCACTGCACCGGACCGGTTTTCCCCGCTGCCTTTTGTCGCCGCTTCACAAATGCCACGGCTGCAGCATCCCTCCGGCTCATGGAGACTCCCCTCCAGGATGCCAGATTTCTTTCTCTCTCTCTTTATTTCCTTTTTTCCCCCCATTCCTCCCGTGGAAGTCGACGAGCAGCGCCGCTCCTCAAGGTGTTCGCTGGATCGGCCGGGTCATCTCGGGCCTGGGCGTCGCTCCGTATATGGTCTGGGCTAAATCTGGAGGTCAGAGAACACTCACTACTCATGTGCATCTCCCCCCAAGGCGCACACACAAGAAATAGGACAGCCAAGTGCAAGGGTATCCTGGGAAAAAAATAAAAAATAAAAAGGATAAAAAGGACTTGCCGTGGACAAAGCAGTCTATTGCTGCCAAGCCAAGCAGACGGGGGAGAGCTGAGCAGGAGTGACACGGTGGTATCTGCTGCTGCTGCTGCTGCTGCTGCTGCGTTACATAAAATGACCTTCACATTGAACAGCAGGCGGATAGTAGCAGCAGCAGAGAATAAACCATGACTGGGCTCCGCTGGAAATTGTGCACACGGAGCAGAAATGAGGCATTATGCTCAGTGGCGTCTCAGAAATCTTTGGCTCTAGTTCAACACACACACACACACACAAGTTGGAAGCAGCCTTGATTTCAAGGTCTTCCTCAAGGACACTTTGATCTACGCGAGATAGGGCATTGAACCGACAACCTTGTGATTGGAACCCATCGGATCACATTCAAGTCCGCCGAGGGCGCTTTGGCCTTAAATGGTGTTTGTTTTTCTCCCCCGTCTCCTCCTCCACTCTCTCCGTTTCCTCCTATACAGGCAGTTAGTAAAGAGGGGGAATAGAAGAGGAGGAGGAGGAGGGCAAGAGAAAAGACTGGAACAGACTATGGCTTGTTGACGAGTCTCAGGCCACGTTTACATGCACTGCGGTTTTTACCAAAAAATTATATTTCCCACTATGTTTACAAAAAAAAAAAAAATGTATTAACAAATACTGCTGGTTTAGAGCTGCTATGAGGAGGCAAACCTGTAGGGGGGCAGTGTAACGAGATGCATGAAGCCATGATAGCCAATCGGATATCCGCTGACCGCCCTTTAGATTCAAATGGAGATACAGTTTTTCTAAATCTCCACTGTGGCCAGAGTTTTCAGGAATCATCGTCTGTTGAGCGTCGCAGCTGAATTTATGTGTAAATGCAGAGAAATATGCGTTTTTTTAAATACCCGGGTACGTGTACACGTGGCCTCACACACATTTCCCTCTGAAGGTACCCTACCTGTTTTTCCTTCAGCCCTACTGGCAGAATGAAGTCTGTCATTTTAATTTGAGTGGAGGTCGCCGGCAGTCCCACTCTTAGTCTTTATTTTTATAATTTGTGGATGAAGGTTTTCAGTCTCGCCAGTTTTCTTTCTTCCATTTTCTTGCGAAAGTTTGAATATTTTTGTTGCGGTCCTTCTCTATAGGTTGAGGCTGCTTAACCTGCCCAGTCTTTGTTTATTCCACATGGCGTGTATAACAGAGACTATATTCTCTTTAGCTCTGAAAACAAAGAAAACTACATTTGAGACAGAAAAAAAGTGTGTTTTTGTCTTTTCAGTGATAATTCAGAACAACGCTGTAGAATTGGACCCGGCAGCTTTGGTATCGGCTCAATTGTCTGGCGTGTTACTGGTGATTTACAGTCCTCATTGTGGCGTGTGAGCACTCACACGAGCGAAAACGTGAGATTTACGATGGAATCCCAACAAGTGATTGACACATTTGCCTCGGTTCAGGATCCGCAGGCTCCACTTTGTCCTTTCAGAAGGTTAAACAATTCCCCCGTTCGTCCTTATCGGAGCTTTACACTGGCGAACATAATTGTGAACAGCAGGTTCACGCGGCGGACGACCCGGCGGAGGGACTCGGGAGGATTTTTCCTCCATCGCCGGCTCAGCAGGATCGTACAGCTGCGATAAACCGCACGCTCAGCGCTTTGAGCAAACAGAGCGGAGACGGCGCCGTCGCCGGGATCAGCTTCACACTGATGGAGTCACGCAAACTGCTGAGGAAGTCGTGAAAAAACTTTGAGGCTAATTAACTGTTTTTCTTATGGTCCAGGATGATTTTAATCTGGGATGCAACGATACCAATTTATTATTTTTTTTTTTAAAGGAAGAGTACAAAGTATTAAAGTTTAGCTACTTACTGATACACAGTACCAATACAAGTACTTATTAAATGCCATATATCCTCATTCATACTCCATAAGCAAACGACACATGAAGGCTATGCGTTGCCATGAACCACCCAAGTGCAGTAGTATCGGACCGATACTCGACACTGGTATCGGTACATTCCCAATTTTAAAGTCTGATTGGTATTTAGTAGTAGTTGCAAACAAAAAAATTGTCGACTCGGTTGGTTTTTTACACAACAAGGATTCGAACCCGGGTTCCCTCAAAGGGATTTAAACGACCCGCCGTCGGCGCGTCTCACATCGCGGCTGCACAGGAAGCTGCGGGCGACTTAAAATTCACCGCCAAACCCTCGTATTGAGCAACACCGATGTGCTGATCTGCCGCCTCGCGTTCTTTTGGACTCCCCCCCCCCCCCCGATGAAGCACGCCGCAGACCACCCACACAGCCCGCCGTGCTCCGCGCAGCCTAAACACTTTTCACGGCTCCTTCGCACCGAGAAGCCACGAGCCTGCCGCGGACAACGTGTGCAGGAATTTCAAGCGGCACTTCTTTCTTTCCAGGATTTCTGCAGTGAAACTTCTTCTCGTGACCCATTTTGTTTTTGTTCCGGAGCCGATTTTAGACCTGAACTAACTGAATTTGCTTTACTCTGAAAAACCCGATTCTCAGCACTCGGGTGTTAAAAATACGCTCAAAATTCAGATTAAAAAAAATAAAATAAAAATCCCTCATCGGCTCTCCAGTGGTGTAGAAGCGGGTAGAGCAGGGGTCTGCAGACACATGTGGCTCTTCAGCTCCTCTGCAGCGGCTCCATGAAGAATATCTCATGGAAATAAACATCTTATTTTATTTTTTATTTGCAAACACGGATTTTAAAGAATGTCGAATGTTAAAACGAGTAAAAATGGAAAAAAAATAGAAAGGAAAAGAAAAAAGAAATCATTTAAATCGCTGGGAAAGTTAAAACTTCTGGAACCATCAGGAACCACAGAGCGGCTCAGCTAAAAGAGCCGAGATGTGCAAAATGTAAAAAACTTTAAAAATGGTCAAATGTAATCGCATCGATCAAAATTGTACTTTTCATGATTGCAACTTTAATTTTTTTATAGCAATTTTAAAAGACGTGTCTATTCTGGATAATTTATAGGTTTTGTGGTTCAAGACTAATTTTATTTGGTAGAAAATCCAGAAAATGGCTCTTTTATGTTGCAGACCCCAGAGAGAGACGCTGGATTTCTATTTTCTTTCTTTAAAGCAGCAAAGAAACGCCTTTGTTTCTTTTTTTTAAACATTAGCGTGTAAGATGACTATTCAGTGAAATTCTATTCCTACTGTTTGCGCAGTGTCACATAATTTAATGCCCCCGCCCTACTCAGCCTCCGATTGGTTAATGTGTCTGTACGAGGGCTGATGAGCCAATCAGATCAGTGACTGCGGCGAGTTAGCCAATGAGAGGCAGCGTAGGGCGGGTCACGGTGGCTGCACACGACGCCGACTGTGTACGGTGTAAAGTTATCCCACAACTTCTGAGATATGTTTGTGCCCTCACAGCTTTTTCTTTTCTTGTTTTTTTTTTTAATGGAATGGTTTATTGCCCTGAGACGCCCTTGTACCTCCGCCGGGCCCAGCTCTCCGCCAAGTGAGGAGTTTTGCCAAATCACGGCCCTTCACGGGGAATAATGAGCCGCCGCCGCCACACAGACCGGCAATTCACATCCGTCCCGTCTCGCAAAGAAGCAGCGAGGACGATCAGAAGGAAGGGGAAATGAAAGAGGCTGCCAAAGCACCGTTCAGCGGAAGGAGAGGCATCAGTTCGTTTACCGAGAAGGTAGAAGAACTGACATTTGAGTTCCTGGGAAACGTTTGATGCCGACACTGCGAGGTGGCAGTTTGTTTATTCAGCACTGTGTACTTTAGTCTCTCCGTCAGTGCCGAGGAGTGAAAGTGATATTTAACTGCTCCTTTCTGAAATGTCACACAGTACAGAGGAGATCTGGGCGCATTGTCTCCACACAAACAACGGCGACGGAGCGGCGGCGGCGGCGGGGTAAGCAGAGACGGAACAATAGAGATTTGACTGTAAACCTAGAACGTTCGCGGCGCAGACCCGTTCTCCGCTCGTGAATAGAGACGCTCACATCTGACCCCGCTAACGGCTTGTAGTGGACTATTCCCAACAAAACATACGCTTCAGTCCTGGCACAGAGCCGCACACGTACTCCGAAATAGAACAGCGGCGTTGCGCAATCGGTGGGGTTTTGTTTGTATTTGCCAAAAAATAGAAATCCCATGAGAAGAGACATTCTTACACCAGAACCGATACGGAGAACAAAAGGCAGCAGTGGTGGCTTCCAGAGAGAAGAAGAAGACAGAAAAGCATCTGTGAAGTCTAAAACAGCTGCTTCCTGCTGTTATATACCTGTGCAAGGCATGAGCACGTCTGCGAGACGAATGTAGAACGTAGAATGTAGAATGTAGAACGTAGAATGTAGAACGTAGAATGCAGAACGTAGAATGCAGAACGTAGAATGTAGAACGTAGAATGTAGAACGTAGAATGCAGAACGTAGAATGCAGAACGTAGAATGCAGATTGTGTGACGATGCAGAGGACAAATATCCGGTTTCAAATCTGCTTGTCAGATTCTGTTCATCCTGTAAATGCTCTTTAACTTCCTCCAAATGTGACTCGGTGAATTTAAAACCAGAAACTCTGCAGTTGACGAGTGACTGGTCTGGACTCGTCGTTCCCTGAAGGTCTCTAACGGCTCCTTAAGGTCCCTAAAGGTCCCTAAAGGTTTCCACGCTTCTCGCGTTTTCGTTCCTGCAAAGTTTCGCAATTTTCTGTAAACGACGTCAAACAATGTAGTGAGCATGCTGAACCACGAGTTGGCGCCGTTGCTCGTTATGTTTTTGTCCGCGTGTATTTATTTATTTATTGGTTTGTTCAGTTTCAATTCCCTAGCCTCTGATGAAGTGACGTCATTACCCTGGTTAGTGGTTGGGAGGTCACACACAAATTGTAAAACGTGTACATCAGTGTCAAACTGTGACAACATGAAGAAATTCAAAAGACCAGGACAAATGATGGATCAACTAACCTGGTAATCCGTTGGTTTCCATGGTTAAAGAAGTTGGATTGTTGTTACGGTGACTGTCAAAATAAAAGTACCAAGACCCAGGAGAATATGAACTGGGAGTCTTCATGACGCTCTGGAGGAAAAATGTTGTTCATCTACTGAGCATGTGCAAGAACAATTATTTACTCTGGTGGTGTGGCAGCAGCACGTCCACCGTCTCCAGAAAGTGTCTTCGCCCGTTTCCACAGCGACGGAGCCCGGGCGTTTTCTTAAAAAAACAAACCTGCAACTTTCCAGTTCGGAGGCGAATAGACGCCCCAGCCTCTTCTTTATAAACACGTCAAGACCCCACCGAGCTCCCGTCTGCTTCTCGGCCGTTCGTTGTTGTTGAATTCCACGAAGAGCAACTTGGCGTAAAGTGAAATCGCTTGGAAAGCGAAAGCTGCACGAGACGGCAGCTTTCGGTTGTTTAACTGAGGTGAACAAGTGGTAATGCAAATATGCAAATAGGAACATCCTGCGCTGACATCACGGGCGGGTGTGAGTAACGGATTCTGACGGTGCAGAGCAAGACACTTCCAGCGTGTACCGCCATCTGGAGACGGTGCTAATTTAACTGTTCTCGGGATTTCTCCACAGAATAGAATACTGTCATAGTACAAGTAAGTACAATAAAATTCAAAGACAGCTCTCATGGTGCACCTACAGTAAGATAGAATTGATCAATATAAGGATTTAAAAAAAAAATATATAGAAATATATATACAAGGGAGCCAAGAGAAACTTCAAATGGGGTTTATGGTAAAACGTTCACTGAAACACTAAATTATATACTCTAAATTAGTTCAGGTCATTCCGTCTCAATATGTAGTTATAGGAAAACTATGAAGCATCCGAGTGCAAATTCTACTTTATTTGTTGGTATTTTGTTGTTTTCACTGTAAATATTACTGATTTTCAAGGTTATGTTGGGTATTTTTGAAAAGATTCTATAAATATATATATATATATATATATATATATATATATATATATATATATATTTCCAATTTAAAGTGTAAATTCGCACATTTTTCGACTGCAAATGTGACAGAGGAGATGAGCTCGGGCATTTTGCGTGTGATCCCACCTTGAACCCAAACCTCCAGAGGCGTTTCCTCTCCACTCGCCGGCCATGCCCGGCCTGATTCGGTGTGTGTGTGTGTGTGTGTGTGTGTGTGTGTGTGTGTGTGTGTGTGTGTGTGTGTGTGTGTGTGTGTGTGTGTGTGTGTGTGTGTGTGTGTGTGTGTGTGTGTGTGTGTGTGTGTGTGTGTACATGCGATAAGCAACGTGCGAGTGTGTGCCGCTACCCAGAATACAATCTGCTAGATATTGCTCACGGAGAGGTCGAGGCAGCGGAGCATAAGACTGCAGTCACTTCGTGTTCAGTCAAGGCAGCGCGGGACACCTGTGCCATCGCCGCCGCCGCCGCCGCGTCTCCGCACGGCGATCCGGTGGCAGCGCCGCAGGCCTGACTTAATGGAAACTGGCAGTTGGATGAACCGACGGGCAAACACCAGAGCCGGCCGGCCAACAGCGCAAAAGCCTGCACAACGAGTACGCGGACAACGGACGTTTATCTCTGCCTGGCAAAAGAAGTGAAATGTGCTTCGATCAGGAAGGCGTGTGGCGCCGCATTGTGTAATAATGGAGCAAAAGTTAATGAATGCAGTTTATAACAAACCTGGATGCAAGTTGTAATAACCTCCTACATCTTGCAGCAGCGATTACAAAATGTGGGCGTTCCACTTTTGTTTTGTTTTTTAAGAAAATGTCATAAATTGGTGCATTATGTAATAAATGTTGCCCTTTAGCCATATACATGGTTTTATGTTTAATAATGAGGAAAACATAAGGTAATGTGAACGAAGGGATCGAAATCAGACCAGATTGTTATTACCACTCAGTGTATTTAATCATTTTACTCGCATTTTCTAATAACTGTTGCAATTTGTAAGAAATTACAAAATGCAGCAAAGTTTATTATAAAGTGAGTTCAAGGGTTTTATTACAAAATGCGGCGTTATCACATAAGGAGTAGAAGAATTATGACATTAATACACATTACAGCACTTCATCGTGCAACATTACAACTTTATCTTTTGAGTTAATTCTAATGGTGTCAAACACAAGTTCTTCTCAAGTGGGCCGGATCTCTAACGTAGCGCCATCATAACCTTTAACAATAAACTTCAAAAGTTTTTCTTTGTTGTACACAATCACTCCAGAAAATGAATATAAACTCAACATAAGTACGATATAAACGAAACCTTCGCGTGCAAAATACAGTGAAACGTCACAATAACTCCCGTAGCTGTTGCATTATGGGTGTTTTTACAGAACGGCTTAGAAACTAATTCTACCAGCTTTCATGGCAGAATGACGACATCTGATCAAAGTTACACGGTCGATCCGGAAAAGGCTGAGACGGGCGCATGAGTTTAGACGTCCGGTTTTAAGAAGCGACAGTATTTCTCTGCCAGCGGAGGTGATTTGAAAGGGAACATGTGATGAGATGATCTTGTATTTCATGCATACCAAAAAGGACAAAGCCCTACAGTCAGGGTAAGGCCCACGATGAAGGAATACAACTCCAGGTTAGACTAGAACTACTGCAGGTGACCTGAGTCCGATGCAGAGCCGCCAATGTGGCTGCGGACTCTCTTCCTTCTAACGGGACGTTTTCACACCAGAGAGGCTGAAACCAACGTCACATCTCCCGGGGAGCAGAGCAACACGACGCCTTCCAGTGGAAATGAAAAACTTTCATTGCATTGTTGGATTCCATTTATATTACCATGATGCTTGGAGCCAAAACACAACTTTTTCAAAATGTTCCAACTCCGTCTCCAAGGAAACGGATAAAACAAGCCTTTTCTTTACCATTTTAATTTATATATATATATATATATATATATATATATAATGGACGATAAGAACAATGTTTGCCTCCAGGATGTCATGGTGTCCAGTCCACATTGTTTTCAAAATGTTGGTGTGTAAACTTCTGAAACGAAAAAAACCCACAAAAACCACGTGTTTTCACTTGAAGCGTTGTCCTGTAAACGAGGTTTAGGATCTTTGTCCATAATAATCGTCCCCATACCTGGACTGACGCCCCAGAAGTGAAGACAGTCTGTCCTCTCTCTCCCTGGCTTGTTTCAGGTTTTAAAAAGTGTGTTGCTCCAACCAGCCAATCAGAAATCAAACCCTATATAGTGTCATCGGGGGTTTAGCCAATCCCAATCAAGGTAGGCCCTCCCTTTGACTCCTCCCACAATTAGGCAGCTCTGCTCAGGCACATGGCACCACGAGAGGAAGTACTTCCTCCTCTTCCCAAGATGAGCATGTGTGGGCGGAGCCAGTCCAGCTCACACAGACGTACTGAATGTAGCTCCTATGATCCAATATTCAAATGGAGGAAAATCAAGGAGGAGCTAGAAACTTAGAATACTGAAGGTTCCCGGACCAATGAGATCATGTTTAAGTGTTTAACACTGGATAATATGACGCCTTTAACATCTAATCTAGAAGTACCGAACAATCCCATTTTCATTTCCGTCTGCTGAGAAGATTTGATGACTCAGCAACATTTCCCCAACAATCTCCAACACAGAGCTTCTATCTGCTCCATTATTTGCGCCTCTCCAGGTTTGCATCTCCTCCACAAGTAGTGATTACACAATCAGTGAGGTTATTTTCAAACCACTTACTGGCTGGAGTTGAAGCTCGTGCCCTGCGACAAGAGGAAACGGTAAATACTCAAATCCGTGGTCGTCATTATGTCCCTGAACCAAAACAATAGGAGACAAGGTCTCATGCTGTGCTGCCGTAATGAAATTACCTCCATCCCCACATTGGTTTGGGCTCCACCTGGAGAATCGGGGGTTTTAATGGGCGTCCGCTGCCGACGCCCCCGTCGCTCGTAAAACAGTCCCGACGACTTCTGGAAGTACGCGTGTAAAAGTGAAGTGCTGTTGTCTCGTGCTGCACGTCGCTGCGAGACGGACGCCATCACACAGCGAGATCTCCTCGTTTCCATTTAATAGATGGCCTCAGGTTTATTACCTCCACGGAATTTGGACGGAAAAAAGAAGTGACAGTGGGGAAGCAGGGAAACGACGACGTGACGGGACGTGAAGGTAAAAGCAGAATTCTGCCTTTGACTGTTTAAGAACGTTGCATTGCAGCCTGATGCAACACAACACACAATGCAATGACATTTAAAACTTCTGCCAAATTACTAAAACGTTTTCCGGTAAACTTCCATCGGGAGTTAAGCTGGGGAATTTTCGGAAATATGCATTCTAATCAATGATGTTTTGTCGCCGTATCGATGCAGAAATTGGTCGGAAATTCAGAGAAACAATTCATTTCAACACACCAAAACATTTAAATGTGACATATGCAAGTCAAATATTAGTTATATGTCAAATGTATTGAATATATTAACACATAATATCATTAAAACTCATCCACAGGCTCAAATGTGCTGAAGAAAGGAAACAGATATTCTGGACTCGCATGAAATCTGTTTCTTTTTACTCAAGATTATACTTTATGTAACTTCCCTTTTAAGAGCCAAACTTTAATTTAGTAAATTCCTCATTTATTCCCATAAATTTCCATGGAAAGTTCCCAACTTTAAAAGTTCCTGGAATTCTGCAACCCCGGTCGCGTTCTGTAAAAGCTTCACCTTTTCAGAGACGACAAGAAGGTTGGAGGTTTCGTCCGCCGATACTGAAGTTACTGGAAACAGACGCTAAATGTTGAGACGTCGTTAGTTAGACGTACTTTAGGTAAATTCATCACCGCATCTAACTTCAACCTTAAAACGCCATCAGAAAGTATCGAATGTCCAAAACATTCCAACTTTCTTCAGGTTTCCTCAATTCCCGACTCAACAACGACCACACGCAGGAAGAATAAAGGTTTTCCGTTTAGTTCTTCTTTTTTTTTAATCCACATAATCCATAAATGCGCCCGTCCTTGCAGCTCTTGTATGACACATAAATTCCAACGTGCCTTTCTTTCCAGCACCGCTGTTAACCACAGAGCTCTTCCCGCCTGCAGCCAATGTTCAGGGTTTTTTGCCCATGTTGAGTAAAATGAAGCTGATGCGTGCAGTTCTTCAGCTGCATCCCGGCTCTTTTATTTATTTGGGAGGGAAATGTGCCGTCTAAACATCCGAACGGCAAAAACAAAAGGGAAACGCTCCGAGTTGGGTCAAAGTTCAGGCAGCAAAGTGACAAAAAAAAAAAACGCAGCAGTTACTGATGTTTCCACTGGGAATACACATCTTTTTATTTATTTTTTTCCTGGACGAAGCTTCATGTTGACGCGATGTTTCGTTATCAGGTCCGATCTGGCTGCCAAAACAAGGCTCACAACAGCACAGCCGGTTCGTCAACAGATCTGGATAAACGGCCGAAAACCTGCTTTTCCCTGTTCAAAGTCACAGTCCTCAAATCAACGTGCTTCTTGACGGATGCCCCCCCCCCCCCCGCACACCAGAGCAGGTTACCGCGGCGACTGGCATGACCAGCAGCGTGTACAGTTGTCAGATGCCATCAGCTCAGCCGGGTCCAGACGTCGGGCCATGCCCAGCCGTACGCACTAACCGCCGTCTCTGGAGGCGGTGGTGCCGGGTGTATTTTTAGACGGCGCCACCTTGTAAGTGCAGCCCGGTCGCATCACATCTGTGTAGTTTGAGCGCGGCTCCCTTCCCGTCCGGCCCGAGGTCAAACTGTGGAACCGGCGCCGACTCGCCGTCGAAGCGACGCCCGCTTCAGAGTTAAAATCAGAAGGAAAGACGTTTTATTTCCAAGCATTAAATAGGAAGGTGTGGTGTTATCCTCCACCTCCACTCCATCTGAAATAACGGCAACAGATTGCCTGAGGAAAGGTCGTCCGCGGGGTTACCGAGGCTGAAGGGACGACCTCATTCAGAGAACCGCATTGAAATCCAGCGGCGCATCGATACCGACACCGGGGAGTCCAGCGAGGTCCGAAAGACAGTCGGGAGTCTTCAAACTCCCGAGGACGTGAGCGTCCCTCCGTCGCCTAATTCTCTCCAGTAAAACGCCGAGTGACACTGAAGTCGTGGACACGGTGACACACGGCAGATCAGGAGAGTCTCAGAGGAGAGCTGAGGAAACTGGAAATAGAAACCATCGTTTGTATCCGCCCAGCCGGGGAGACAGCAGCTCCCTCCCTCTCAGGGCTTCAGGAAGAAAATGGTGTTTTGGGCGTCCAACCAAAAATGATGGGTGTCCAAAATGTATTCGGTCGAAGGGGGTGGGGGGGGGGGTGGGGGGGTGGGTGGGGGGGGGGGGGGGGGGGGGTTTGCTCCTTAAGAGTAATATATTTCCTTTTCTCGTTTCATTCTGGAAGTGAAAAATAAGATAGAACATCGGCCCATAGAATTAACACCACCTGTGTGGATTCTGAAGATAGAATTCCTCATCATCTTGGAAAAGGAAATTCCTCCTCTCTGCTTTTGAACGCATCAGGGCGAGTCAGAGAATCACGAACCAATCAGAGGCCGCCTTTCGAAAGGCGTAAACCACATGGTGTCGACTGACCAATCACGTTGCTCGTTACTGGGTGCAATACAAACAGGAAGTCAGTTGTGTACGCCAGCCGATAATTCTGGGCATTAATGAATTCAGGCAAAATTAGACGGTGACAAATAGTGACGGATGTTAAAACATACTCGAGAAGCTTTCAGCAACACGGACGATGTTTTTTCAGCCGTCGTTTCTGAAAACTGACCGTCTAAAATGTCGGCTGGACGGCTCGCCGCCTGAAACCACGCCCCCTGTCCTCCGGCAGACATTAACCCCCAAAGGTTGGTGTCACTCGGAGGAGTCGTCCTATCAGCTCCAGGTTCCTTCCCTCCTCGCCCCTCACAGAGGTTCGGTCTCGAGCCCACGACTCGGAGTGAGTTCCCGTCCCGCCGAGCGCCGTGTGCCTATTAGTTGATGCGCGAAATGCAAATGGGAGACGGGAGCCGGTGTCTCGGCGGGCAGATTTGACGGTTGCTTTCCCGGCGGATGGCGTCTCATTACGAGGAATCCAGCCGCTGTCAACAGTCTGCACGACCTGGAACGTTGTGGACAGACTGTTCAGCCGTGATGGATGACTTTTCTTTTTTTCCCCAGCCCCTTCTGCAGTCACAACTAAATCTGATGCATTTCACACGATTTCACCCAAACATGTAAGACAGCCTGGAGGGAAGAATCGGCCTTCAAGTTGACTTCCCCAGAAGGTTCGAGAATTGAAATGAGCGTCACTCTCCTGTCTCCTGTCCATAAACCCGTCGCTCTCCTCGGCCGAGAAACTCTATCCTCGAGCATGTAAAACACGAAGGATCAATCAACGTGCATTTATAAAGCTTACCTCCACAATAAAATAACATCCCGCGGCAAATGCAAAACATCATGATTTATTGAGCGGGCTTCCACTCGACTTTACGGTCATTGACCTAATCCTATTAGTCCAGTCTTCCCCTGCGCGTCCCATTTATTTGTCCAGAACAATGTGGCCAACACGTCCACATAAAACTGCTTCGGAGGGACGGTTTGGATTATACGAGGCGGAGCGGCACGGTGGTGAAACGGTGAGCTGAGAGGAGGGTTAACGCGCCCTGCACAAAGGGCTGCAGGAAATACTGCAAAGTTAACAACATCAACGATCACAATCACTGTGCAAACCAGCAGGGAACGAGCGCACGAGCGCACACCCACCCACCCACCCACCCAACCCACCCACACACCCACACACACACACCCACGGGGAGAACATGCAAACTACACACAGCAAAGCCCCCGCTTGGATTTGAACCACAGCGCCACCTTGTGGCCATTGTTACATGTCCAAACTTATTTATCTAAAATTAAAACTTTTAAAAGGAATAAACTGCTGTTGAATATGTTTTACATGTAGTATTGGGAAAATAACCCATAAGTTTTGATTACAACACAACGGAGGAGGCCAGAGACTGAATGTGACGTCCAAAATCAACATGAACAAACATTATTCGTTTCACCGTTTCAATCATTTATTATTAGACGTGAATCTAAAACGGGAAGAAAGTCTGAAAATACTTTCGTCCAACTTTGACCGTGTAAGGCGTCGGTTCTCAAAGTGAGGCAGCAAAACTGGCGTCCCTCAATGAATCCCGGTTGTTAGTTTTAATCCAACTGCTGCTGTGAGAGGATGAATCTCTGTTTGGTGGTCTTTGGCGAAATCTACAGGTAGCTCGGTCTGGGGATAAGCTGTAATTACAGGTGTGGCCTTTAGGGGTGCTGTGATTCACCAAATGCACCAAAAACACAGAAGAAGAGAAAATAGAACTATAGAAGTCAGACTCCTGCTCATAAACTTTTATATAACTCAGGAAACGGTGTGTTTACATGAAACGGCGTTCTCGTGTGGACGGGCCCCGAGACCGACTGTTTGTTCTAAACAGGTTTTTACATATATTCTGAAATCCACTGCACACAGGACTGTTATACCCCAAACTGACTGTAGAGGGCAGAAAACCCCTGGAGTTTGTGTGCGTTACAAGGTTTCTCAAGGTTTCTCAAGGTTTCTCAAGCATTGCAGATTTCGCCTCATGTATTAATCAAAATGTGTTTATTGCACATTACTGAAAGCAACAAACCAATAAATGTAAATAGTAGAAATGCAACCTGGACATTGAAATGATTACAAATGGGATTTTTTTTTTTTGTCTGTTTTTCCATTTTCTTTTCTTCTTTCCTCAGTTATGTTCCTAAATCGGCTCTCAGCCATCAAAACTTTGAGAACCTCTGATTTATAGTATTTTAGCTGGGGGGAGTGTTTTTCTGAAACAAATTCACTTTTTCTACACTTCATTTTTATCATTTTATTACGATTATATATATTTTTTTAATGGTTTTATTGAGATTATTATATCATAATTTCTTTTTTTTTTTATTATTTTTATCATTTTATTTTGAAATGCTAAACTTTTCTTGAATACAAACGATGCCGTTTGACTTGGCACGTTGTTAAATGGGACCTGAAGTTCTCCTCTACGGGAGGGCCGACCCCTCAGGCCTCAAACCAATTCATCTCTGCTCACAAAAGAAAAAAACCTGGAAAATCTGACGACCGCTTCACTCTCTGACTATTTACAGTCGCTCTGCACTACTTCCGTGGGGTGAGACGACCCGGGCGACGGCAGACGGAGTCGTCATACATCCAAACTAAACACCCTCCCCGTGTTCCTCAACAGAGAGATAATGGAAGAAACGCCGCTGAATCCGAGTGTCGTTGCTTATCGCCGCTATCCCACGAGGTTTCACAGCTCGAGATAAAAACAGAACGCTGACAGGAGGAAGACTACAACACTCTTAGAGATTGCATTTATAAAAAAAAAAAAAAAAAAAACCTGCATCAAAGGAAGCATCACAAAGGAGATATTTTGTGGTGCGATGAAGGGAGGAAAAATGAGGATAAGAGGAACCAAACGTAGGAATAATGAGAGGCTGAGATGACAGAAAGGCACCGGAGTGATTATGTGGAGCAGGAAATAGTGACGGTGAAGAGGAAGGGAAAGAATCAACGTACGGAAAGGATGAGAGGGAGAGAGAGGGAGAACAGAGAAGATAAATAAAGAGGATATTATGGAAAGAAAATACTGGAAAATAAAGAGAAACCGTAAAGTGACAAAAATAGAAAAAATACTATAATAATATTTATGAGTTATATTAAACCGTGTTTTCTGGCTAATTTATTGCAAAGTCGGCAAATTTGGTTGTTCTAGTCACAAAGCTATAACAGTTGGTCAATACAGGAGCAGGGAAATAAAATGTTAAAACTGGAGCTTTGGTTTCAGGACCCGGCGCTGAGTTAGGACTAAAATGTGAAGCACGATGAAAGAATTCCTGTATATTATGGCTTCATCATCGAGCACGCTCAGAACGGCCGTGTGTACGAGCTTTATATCCCGCGTCCGGAATGATGATGGGATTACGTAGGAAGTGGAGTAGGAGGGAGGTCAGGACGTCAAAGAAAGGAAATGAAAGTAAAGAAACAATGAAATGAAATAGAAACTTTTAAAAAAATTAAAGCGCCTTAATGAAACAGGAGAAGTTAATCTACATGAATATCTGAATCATTTGTACGTCCACCAACAAAATAAACTCAAGTTTTCCCTTCGTTCGGTAGAGAAATATACCCGAGTATCACATTTCTGAGCCTGAAAACCAGAGGCTCAGTTTGAACGTGTCAAAGAAGTTGAGTGGAGGAAGACGAGGAGCAGGAGGAAGCAACAAAATGAAATCATCCAGAAAACAAGAAGGAAGAAAACCAGAGAAAACCTCAGCAACTCCATCAGGAAGGAAGGAGGGAGGGAGGGAGGGAGGGAGGGAGGGAGGGAGGGAGGGAGGGAGGGAGGGAGGGAGGAAGGAAGGAAGGAAGGAAGGAAGGAAGGAAGGAAGGAAGGAAGGAAGGAAGGAAGGAAGGAAGGAAGGAAGGAGGGAGGGAGGGAGGGAGGGAGGGAGGGAGGGAGGGAGGGAGGGAGGGAGGAAGGAAGGAAGGAAGGAAGGAAGGAAGGAAGGAAGGAAGGAAGGAAGGAAGGAAGGAGAGGAGGAGAGGAGGAGAGAGAGAAAGAAAGGATGGGAGCATCCGAGGCCGGCGGACGGGGGAACGACAGACGAGGAGACGGGAAGAGAAAGAGACAGCGAGGCAGAGCGAGGCAGAGCGAGGCAGAGCGAGGTAGAGCGGGGCAGAGCGAGGCAGAGCGAGGCAGAGTGAGGCAGAGCGAGGCAGAGCGGGGCAGAGAGGGCAGAGTGAGGCAGAGCGGGGCAGAGCGAGACAGAGCGAGACAGAGCGGGGCAGAGCGGGGCAGAGCGAGGTAGAGCGGGGCAGAGCGAGGTAGAGCGGGGCAGAGCGAGACAGAGCGGGGCAGAGCAAGGCAGAGCGAGGCAGAGCGGGGCAGAGCGAGACAGAGCGAGACAGAGCGAGACAGAGCGAGACAGAGCGGGGCAGAGCGAGGCAGAGCAAGGCAGAGCGAGGCAGAGCGAGGCAGCGCAAGGTAGAGCGGGGCAGAGCGAGGCAGAGCGAGACAGAGCGGGGCAAAACGGCTCCCAAGGTGGAACTTTTTGAAACTGCTCTGTATCTGTCTTCGTGGAAAAGCTGTTACTTTGCACTGCGCACCACGGCCATGATAAATAGTTCTGCACATGCTCAGTAGAGACAATCAGAACAACGTTCCCTCCGTGGTGTCAGGACTCCAGATTCTCCTGGGACCTGGTACTTTTATTTTGACAGTCACCGTAATAACAATACAACTTGGTGGTCTGTCCACTAGAATGTCTGTTTACATTACAAAATAATAATATTGTTGAAAAACAGTCTAAAGGGAAACTTTGATCACTCATTTGATCCACTGAAGGTAAAAGCAGGCGTGATGTGGTATTGCACGTCCGTCATGAAGATCGTTTATGTTCCCGATCGATCAAAACACCAGCGGTTTACGCCGATTATGATGTGCGTGACCTGATTTATTACCTCTGAAAACACTGAAACTATCCAAGCACATCCGGCTCCACCCGTCACACTGAGGTTGGAATAAAGCCGACGGGCGTCTTTCCTGTTAAACCAACGCCTGCAGATACACGGTGCGAACTGGAACACAGCAGGAGCCGCATGCAGGAGCCTCGTCGTCGCCGTCACACGACAGGAAGTGAGATGTACTTAAACTTCAGCCCAACGTTTATCGACCGCGGAACAACGGGGGAGGGGGGGGGTGGGGGGGCATAATTGTGTCTGTCAAATACGTCATGTGGCTTCCAATTTACATGATAGGGAGACGGGGGTGGGGTATGGATGGACACACACACACACACACACACACACACACACACACACACACACACACACACACACACACACACTTTGTGTTTTACGAAACAGTGGCATCCGCTCCGTCTCCCGACAGAAGAGCCGTCACTCTCGCATTGTTCACTGGGCTCAGAATGCAGCTGTTTATCTGTCAGCTATTCTCACACACTGGGAGGGGGTGGGGGACCTGGGAGGGGGGGGGGGGGGGGGGGGCACGGGTGTCGGAAAAGCAAGAAAATCCATTAACGATGACGGCTTCCATGTGAGACCGGGACCAATGGACTGATGCGTGTGCGTTTGGCAGCCATTCCACTCACATTGTCTGTTCTGAGCTTCTTGGCGGGGCAGCCTCCGTCCGCAGGATGGAGCATGTAATACAGCCGCACTTTGTTGGCGTGTTTCCGACTCTGTGGGAGAGAGGAGAGAGGAACGAGGGTAAATCACTGGGCCAGGTCTACGAGAATCCAGAACCGTGACGTCCTCCGTGTAGAAATCCTTCAAGTCAATAAGAATGCTGCCGTGCAAGGGATCAAACATGCCGTGTGAAGAAGGAGAAGGAGAAGAAGGGAGGAAGAGGAAGGGAGATGAGGAAGAGGAAGAAGGAAGAAGAAGAAAGAAGAAGAGGAAGATAAAAGGAGAAAGAAGAAGACGAACAAGAAAGGAGGAAGAGGACGAGCAAGAAGAGGAAGCAGAAAGGAGGAAGAAGAAGAGGAAGAAGAAGGAGAGAAGAAGAAAAAGAAGACGAGAGGAGCGGAAGAAGAAGGAGGAAGAAGATGGACGTTCTGAGTTTTTCTCACCAAAAAAAAGGTAGAAAAATGAATCTCGTGATGAAAAGTCAGACATTTATCAAAGTTATAACATCGGAGTGACTTTCAGGTTGCCACGGCAACGTTTTCAAGTTCTGGACGCCTGTTCTCAAGAAAACTGAAAATGTCCCTGCGGGAGACCCGCCTCTGCATTCATCCATTCACCTCCTCTCCCACGTCACCCTGGACTCCTCTGGGACGAACGAACCTGTGAGCCGAGGCTGAACTCGGCAACATCTCGTCCTCACTTCAAGACGTTTTTCGTCCTCGACCCACAAAGCAGAGCACATTTTTCAAAACGGCAATAAAAACTTTCCAGATGTGTTGACGTGCTGCAGGAGTGAGGATCCTGTTACCGCAGAGCATAACCACTGTCATCGTACACCAACTACACAGCGCTGACCGATCGCAGGTAATTCCGGATACTGCACGGCCGGGAGTTAATGTCGCAGAAATCATTATATTTATCTTATATTACTTTATTTGGACGGGACAGTGCATATTAATGAACTCTTCATGAGGGTTTCTGTAAATATGCCTAATAAATATCCGTCGTCCCACATAAAACCAGACAAGGTTACAAAGATATTGAAACAAAACGGTAAAACAGAGACAAAGATGACAAATTAATTCTTCTTAAAAGCCACAAAGTGCAAATATTAAAGTGTTACTCAGTAGTCTGACATTGGCAAAGTGCCTGTTTTTAAAAAATATATATATTTTAAAGTGCATGATTGTCCTAAAGATCACAAGCTTGGCGGAGTGTTCTGAGCGAAGTGGTGATATAGTATTACAGTTTCTGCAACCTCGACCAGATAAGACAATCTGACTTTCAAAATTTAATTTCACATTCGCCCCCTGGTGGTTGACCTGGTATTCGTAAGACTATTTCTGTGTATTTCTGGGGGGGGGGGGGGGGGGGGGGGGGGGGGTCGTATTGTATATTAGGTAAGCACTTTTAAATAATTTAAAATTCGTTGATATTCCTATAAAATTGCACAAAGATGTGACGACTGCGGCTTTTTAATAAAACTCCTTGGTGGTTTTTATTAAAATAGAGTTTTAAAAGGTTTTATAGCAAACCGGCAGGTTGTGAAGCAGAACGCCATGCAGTGGATTTAGAACCTTCAGGTGGACAATCAGAGGTCGTTTGAGAGAAATCTCACATTAACAGGATTTAAAAAAAACCAAAGTGAAGTTCATCAAGCGGAGTGAGACCGATGATTAGTGCTCAGCTCGTGGAGGGCAGACGTGAGGCTTCGCACCAGCAGCCTATCGATTAGCTCCCGGGTCAAGACACAACGGAGGAGGAAGTCTGGAGGTTCTGCTCCCCAACAAGATGCTGTGGGTGTAAAGGGAAGTGGGGGGGGACGAACGGGAGGACAACCTAAATAAAATTTTAAAAAAAACCACGTCAGCAAAACCGTGTGGGAATATAAAAACCTCCAGAGAGCGACTCGTGTGGACGGACGGACGCCCGGACGGACGCCCGGACGGACGCCCGGACGGACGCCCGGCGCCGTTGTTCTGTTCAGAGGAGACGTGAGCTTCTGGAACCACAAAGGAACGACAAGAACAAACTCATCCTCCCCGGGCGGAGAGAAGATCTATTCATCACGCCTGTCTGGCTCCCTGGCAGAGATACAGCAAGTCTGCAGCGTCTTCAAGACCAAGAAACAAATAACTAAATAAATAACTAAATAAATAAACAGGAAGGGCTTGATAAGTACATGGGCTGCGTTAAAGTTTCACCTATTAAAAAAAAGAACCTGGTTTAGTCTGATCACCTTTTCATCCAGATTTTGCAGCTCAAACAAACAAATGAAATTAAAAAAAAAAAGCCCTGCAGCCTCGTTCCGTCTGTATCTGTGGAACGTGAAGTGGTTCTATTCATATTGTATCTCGTCCTTCGAATGAAACAGCCTCAGAGTGTCTCCGGCTCGGTGTGAAGGCAGGAGGAAAGGAAAGGCGAAGCGTTTGAAATTGTAATTTTATGCCCAACTAACCGCTAAACTGTGAGAATAAAATAAACACAAGGACTTGTTCTTCACATAATCAGCGCTTGTGCCGTTCAGACCGTTTCTTCCTGGGAGAAAATGACAGGAGGTTTTTATTGGCGTATTTCTGCAGAGCTTGATCATCGTCCAGACGGTGGATCTGAGCTGCCGCTTCTTTTCCTTACATCTTCTTCTTATTTGGAGCTTCTGCCGTCCTTGTTGGTGCTTCCAAGCTCACCAAGTTTCTTCATTGTTTTGACTAAAAATATAGAAATGTGAAAATTGTGAAAGCATGTTAAGTCATTTTTCCTGGCAGGACGTTTCTCACAACAAATTAAAACCGATTCTGCTTCAATGAGACACAGAATGTCTTCCAATATGTTTCAAGTGAAAACGCATCGTTTCTATTTTTCTTTCTTTCCTTCTCCTCTTCCATTCAATTTAATCATGTGTTTTTCTTTTCCTTGGATTTCATGAAGCTCGTTCTATCGCCCCTTTCTTCTTCTTTGAGTTTATTTCATGTGGGCACAACAACAAAACAAAAGAATAAAATAAAAACACAAACAAACAAAACAGAGCAACAAACAAAGTAATAACTAAATAACTAAATAAATAATGGCCGACATATCGGAAAAGGAGGAGGAAGAAGCAAAGCTTTTTTTACCGTTTCCCCTTATTCACCTCAACCAAGACTCATTTGTACCCCTGCGTACATATTTAAATATTAAAATATAATAAAATATTCTCTAAATTGTGCATCAGTCCACTTTGGATATATTTTTGAATAAAGACTCAAATCGTGTTGCAGCAGGATCAAATCAAGGTGAGCTCACAGCTTACAATACAATAATGTTAACTGCAGTTCACAGACATAAATCATATTTAATCTAAGTCGGTGTCATATTTAACTTGATTATCATGGCTCACAGGATTTAACTGTTGTCTCTTTGAATTGCCTTTTAAATTGAAGCGCAGTTCCTTGGATGACGAAGTGGCTCCTATCGGTTTGTGACGCCTCTGGGATGAGTGCTCCTCCATCAAGCGTCCAGAACTTAAAATATTGAAGTGATGAGGCCGATCCCAGCTGCTGCTGTGAGACGACAGATTTTCTGCCACAGCAGTAGATCTCATCACGACTGCCTCGTCGTTCTGCCTGAGACGGAGTGAAATGTCTCGGCGTTGTCTCGTCTCCACACTAAAAGCTTCCTCGTATCCACTATACAGTCGTCGCCATATATCTGTCTTCATAAGCTCTTTATCTCACGTTGGGTTGCAGGAGGCTGAGCCGACTGGCAAAAAGCAACTCAACTGTTTACACAGCAATGTTTCCCAAACGGAAACTGACATTTTTCGTTTCGTTTTATTTTGACAGTCACTGAAATAGCAATCCAACTTGGTACTTTTATTTTGACAGTCACCATAATACCAAAAACAACTTGGTGGTCTGTCCACTAGAATGTCGGTGTTCTACCATTGTTACTGTTTAGAGACAATTGCTCTCTACTTGGTTTCATTACAAAAACAAACTAGAGCTACACTCGGTAGAGCGCAGACCTTCGCCAACGGCACATTTCTTTGCGGAACCGAGTTAGCATTGCTAGCCTGTTAGCCATTAACTCATATGGATGCCAACTAGCCCGTCAGATAGCAACATCACTGAGCGGGGGCGCACAGACAAACCACTACCCGAGTCAATGCGCTAATAAACCGGTGTTTCTGGATACTTGTTGAACCCAGATATTAGCTGCGAGCTCCGGAGCGGAGTTAGCGGTGTGCTAGCAGGTGGCTAACGACAGCTTCCAGGAGAACTGCCGGCTCGCCGCGGACGTCCAGTGTGTACCTCTCCAGGAGCTGCTGTGTCTGAAAAAACTAATCTACTGTCCTTGGATGACGCCAAATCATCCCTGAAAATCTCATGCAATAGATAAATTAATACACGCGGCCAAAAACATAACCAACAGTCGTCGGCGAAGGTGACAACTATATCGACTTTAGCGTTTGTCATTTCTGTGTAAATGGAGATCGTTTTCGGATCACATAAAAATTCTGAACCTTTCTGCAACGAAAATTCAAAAACGATGCGTTTTCACCTGAAACGTTGTCGTGTGAACGGCTCCTCACATTCAAACTGACTATCTACCTCAAACACATGTTTGTTTTTTTTTTTATTGGAGGACAAACGTCTTTAAAACCACGAACAAGTTGAGCTGCCCTTTAAAACACGGAACTGGAAGGATTCGGGAATGGCTTCTCCGTGCAGGAACCCATAACAATCATTGGAAAAATGCCATTCCGCATCAGGATGGCGGGAACGAGGCAATCAACCAGAGTTTGACTTCAATTTCCTGTGAGGTCGCTGCCAATATGTGCCGTGGAGGCATCATCCCGTCGCACAGTGGGGTTCCATTCAACTCCAGGAATCATATCAGCATATTTTTACCTGCAATTAATTGCGCTTGTGGTGCTCAGGTGTCTCGGTTGTTATGATGTCCTAAAGGGCTTTTTTTTTGTTTGTTTTTTACTCGCTGAGGTAGAGTCTCCTCTTCGGAGCAGAGAGATACTTGAGTTTCTGCAGCGCAAACACTTCCAGCGCCAAGCTGGACGGAAAGTCTCCCCCCCCCCCCCAGCGGACAAAGTTACAGCGGCTGCACTGTTAGTGAAGACAGGCCAGCGTCTCTGGTTACAGATTCATCATTTCTGTCCATTTCTCCAGCTTCTTGTGAGCCTTCAAAAACATCTACATCCTCGTGCCTTTTAAAAACTTTTTCACTGGAACACAAACAAAAAGTGCATCGATTGTCCACAACAACATTGTATTTCATGACATGTCAGCAGGATCTTCGCCAAAACTATTAAAATCTTATGAGATTTGCTGGAAAGGTCCAAAGATTAGCATGTAGCTCGCCGCTACGTACCGCCCGTTTGCATCTGGAGCGTCACCGCCAATATTCTTGTGCCAAATCGCTCACTGTGACTGGAAAATAAACACCAAGAAGCTTCATGTGGTTTTGTGACCAATCCTTCTCGACTCCTAGCCTTATGACGGGGAACTACTTTACGGCTCATACGACCTTGAAGCAGAACTTCAGTTTGTAAAAAGGCTTTCATTGCCTCTCAGGTCCAAAAGGGAACCAAGACTTTCCCTCTGGGATTAATAAAGAATTTCTATGCTGTTGTATGGATGTAATGATTTACTAAGCTGTCGAATACATGTGATTCATGACACTATCTTCCTGTCACTCGGTACCAAAAGGCTGCCACGAATCCGATCTGAAACTGGGCGGAGCTTCCTGTATTTCCAAATGGCCTGAAGCCGCAGACATGAAGCCCCGGTTATAGAAGATGGACCCCCTGGAAAGATGTACATATGATAAATGTTGTTGACTAGGAAATGGATCATTCCAAATACGTTGATTTAAACATATTAAGAATTTAATTTTATTAATACGAAATGAAATGTGCTTTACAATGTGACACTGTGGCTCTGCACAAAAAAAATTGCCAAAACCAGACTGCGCCCTCTGCTGTTTGCGTCGTGTTGCTTTTTCTTTCATTCCACCGATTTAATTCGTCACACGTTTGTGTGGATTTTTAACTTGCGACGCATCGTTACATCCCGAAGTGAGTTTGCTTCAAACAGGGTCCTCGTCTGTCTCTACATCCTGTCTGGTTTGGGTGGACCTGCCATGAGTTTGATAAGTTCCTTGCAGTTCCCACTGGAGGAGTAGGATCTGTAATTGCTCTAAAATGAGGAGAGAGAAAAAAAAACCAGCGTCACGCTTCAGTTGACGCTCGCAAGAAGAAAACGTCTCATTTCCTCTGCGTTCCTCTCCCTCCACCTCCTCAAACGCTGCCACCGACGACACAAAAACAACAGATGTCACAGCAGTTGATTGACAAATGATCTGGAAAGCAGGATGTAGGAAACCCCTGAGAGACGCACTCCGGAGCAAACGTCTGACAAATTGTCATTTTTCGGGAGACAATTTACTCTGCCGGTGCCGAAACAGGTTATTGAGAACAACTTAGAAGTAGTTTGCTCTACAGTCTCCTCTGCAAATTTGATGAGAGCGTGCGTTTGGAAAACTGATGTCATCCATGTGGGAGTTTTTAAGCTTGGCTCTTGTTTCTGCCGGCAGTTCCCGAGTCGCCTCCTCCTCCCACTGTACTCCACCAAACACTGGACCTGCACACCACTGCTGCATGCATTTTTCAGAGCCACAAAACAAGCAAACAACTACTGAGGAAACTGCATGTAACTCTGGGTGAGGGCTAAAAGTAGCTCCAGTGTGTATGAGGTCAACTCTGCTTAAATAAAAAAAAAGGCTCGCGAGTGAGAATTCCACATTTTTTGCGAGCAGAAAACAAACAAATACGATTAGAAATGAGCCGAGCTGATGAGTCACTTCATGTGAATTCAGTGGAGGGCTGTAAACAAAAGAGGCTTCACGTCAGTGTTGCTGGGCGTTCTGTTGTTCTGGCGGAAGCTTCACTCAGGCAGGTTTTCCTGGTTTCCAGAAGTGATCAGTGTCAGACAGAACCTGAAATGGAAGTTCATGTTATTGCGTATCTTGCGGGATTGTCTCAACACCCTCACTTCACCGAAAGAAGAACCTGCTTCGAGTGCAGGCTTCAGTCACCTGGTGGGGTTTCCATGTTTTCCCTTCTACCTCCACCTTCTTCCACACAATCCAAGAGTCACGGCCCGTTCACATTCCCCCGTTTGATCCGGACCAGAGTTCTTCAGGGGAAATCAGTTTGGAACTCTGAACCGGAGCCAACAAGAGATCTCTAGTCCCCTTGAATTTCTGGGTCTTGGTTCGTTTACAATCTTTCTAGAGAGCGGGGTGAGAGGACGTGACGTAGAGCGCAATGCATTCTGGGTAATAAACAAACAAGACTAACCGCGCAAATCAGAAGAAACAGACGCGGAAAAAAATAAGTTGGAAAATATCTTGCAGGCAGACGTGAAGTCGAGAGGAAGAATTAGAGAGGAAGACACATTGATATCCGGTCTGAAGACGTTATATCACGGTTGTTTGTGGCTACCCATTAGCCACAAGCTAACTAGCCTAGCCACCATGGGCTAAAGCGGCGGGACATCCGCTTTCGGTCCGGACCAATCAATGAGCCGCGTTTCTTTCCTCTCTGGTTCAGTGTTTGTTTCGGTCCTTAAAGTGAATGTGTCACCCGAACCTAATGGAGATGTGAAAATTCTCGGCTCCGCCTCCCTCCCAAGTGAAGTGAGTCCCGGCCCGTCCCGATGTGAAAAGGCCTCTTAGTCTATATGTGGACATTATCTGTGGACACCCAGTATTTCACCCAATGTCCGCTGTGCTCTGCTCCACCTCGCTACGACTATGAAATAAACAAGCGTCCTCGTCTCTGTGAGTTTACTGAGCATCAGCTGTCAAAACAATCCGCAGTTTGTTTTATTTTGCTGGCCTCGTGCCTCGTCCGCCCCCCCCCACCACCACCACCACCGCCCCAGACTGCACCGCCCTCCAGCCTCGGTGGTGATTGTGGAGAGACGCTGGCTCGGTTCCACCGCAGAGCTGCTCGTCAGTCACAGAGTTTGAGTGACGTGTTAATCTAAACTAGAATATGCTGATAGATTGTATGCAAATGAAATACCATGCTGAGGGTCACAGTTTTAAAGGTCCAGAGACTGAATAAGCAGCTGACGAACTGATGGAAATGCCAATTCATTAAAGAAAATATAAACACTATATTAAAGGTGCTGGAGCTTAACCGGTAGTGGTCATCAGTGCATCACAGGCACCAGTTAATTAAATTTAGTTTATACACCACGAACTACAATGAAATCACTGAACATTCACATTAAACTATACAGAGAACGCCTGACAAGCAAACATTGAGTGTTGGTGGAAAAACTCCCTTTTACCAGGAAGAAACCTCGACGAGAAACCGCCTTGAAATCTGGACTTTATGATGATTAAATACCCAAATAACTGATCGAAGCTAAGTTTTGTTTTTGATTGGAGAAGAAACTTGGACCAGAAACCCAAACAGATTCAAAGACCACCTGAAAACTGCAGAGAGAACATTCTCAGGTTTTTTACATATATATATATATGTATATATACACACTTAAATAGTATGACCACCATGTGACCGAGCTGCCTATATTTTTGGTAAACTGGAATTCTATTCAAGTGATGCGCACTCAACATTATGACACTTGATTATGGAAAATGTTCTAATCAAGCTGCTGTAGGTTTAGGCCACAGTTACACGACAACGTCTTAAAGTGAAAATAGAAAAGTGTTTTGGCCGTCCATTTAAATGATAACGGAGTCAATGAAAATGCACCCATGTAAACGGAGGTGAAATGTAACTTTTCAAAAACGTTGCTACGGCGCATGCACACCACGGCCGTAGTAAATAGTCCATGTACTCCCATTGTTTATAGTATTTTGTTCTCTGTGCGAGTGTGTATGTAGTTTCATCACAAAACCAAACAACGTGAAAAGCACAATGTTTTCAGTGTTTCTGCCGTTGCCGTGTAAACAGACGTCAGTACGACGATGCGTTTTAACTTGAAATGTTGTGTAAACGGGGCAGCAGACAGATCTGAGACTGTGTTGACATCATAGTTGATATCATGACGTTACAACGACAAAATGAACATAATTCAGCTGCTGCGAGACGCTTCTCTTCTTTTCTTTTCTTTTCTCTTCTATTTTTCTTTTTTGTGCCTTCCTGCTGGATCTCAGTGAGCGGGATTAACTTACAGTCTGATAAACATATGTGTTGTTCTCTGGTCTAATGTTTCCTCTCTTACTATCACCCAACATCAACCAGTGCAATTAAAGGTTTCTTCCTCATAAAAGTATGTTTTACATTCATACCGTCGCCAATTCTTGCTCATGGGGGATTTATTGGGTTTCTATCCGTTTCTTTGATTTGTACGTAAAGTCAGATGGTCATGTTGTAATTGGAGCAAAATGGATAAAAGTGGATTGAATTTAAAAAGGTTGCTTCCTCTTCCTCTTAAGAGAAAATTTCAAAAGAGCTGGCCGAATAGCTAAATTCACATTTAATGAAAAAAAATCACGCCCTGTGGCTTTCCCAATCGTCTCTATCCTCGCGTCCGCAGTTCTAAATTAATGGGAGTCGGATCAGCATCGCCGCAACATGGAAGCAATGTTTCTGCGTGGTGGAAAACCCCCGGGGCTTTGCTGAGGGCAGCTCTGTGTGGATTCAGGAGCTTCCTCAGGCTGCATCTCTGCAGACATTTCTTCCCACAATCTAAAGGAATGCTCCGCGACTCATTGGCAGCTCAATAAGTGTTGAGCGTGTATCCGTCTGGGTCGTCTGTGCAGAGTTTTAATATTCTTTTTCCCGGAGGGCCGATACGAATGTCTCATGTGCTCCCATCGTTTTATGTTTATAAGCGCTTTGGTCTCTGCGCACATGCGCGTGTGGCTTTAATGCAAAAACAAAACAACAGCGCCAACTGTTGGCCTGGCATGCTCACTACATTGTTTTTTTTAACGTTTCTGCCGTTTCCGTGTAAACTGACATCGTTTTCAGAGCACTGCCATGTAAAAATAAAACCTTTCTGAAGTGAGAAAGCAAAAACGATGTAAACGGTTCACGTTACATTTTAAACCCGACCTCTATCAGACTGCCGTGTGAACCTGATCGGACCCGACAGGTTTCAGGCTCCAGAGTCCAGAAGAAATCTGGACGCTTGCCAGATGTGACTGTTTCCAGCCCAAACACACTAAAACCCAAACCCCTCAATAAAAACCAGCCCAAATCTCAGCCTGTGTAGGAATCATGTTAAAACTGTTAAACTATTATGTGTGTAATAAAGAACAGGTCATAAACGCAAAAATGCAGGAAATAAACAAAGATAAAAGGTAAGAGAATTGGCTCCCCAATTGGGGGATATCATTATATCTGGCAACGCAGGTCAGCGTGTCGATCCAAGTGGTTTTTAAATACGAGCGACAGAATCTAGACAACATGATGAGGAAAAGAAGGAGAATGAGGGAAAAAGAGGCGGCGGAGCCGCTTCCTCCAGCTCTTATCAGTCGATGACGAAGCAGTCGCCTGTAGAAAAATACCCAAATTGGTACCATATTGGGTCACGAGGCCTGGGTCTGGTGTGAAAAAATCATAATTGGAACTTTCACACGGCCATAAAACAGGTCGGATATGAGTCAATTGTGAATGAAAAATCTGATTTGGGTCACTTTTCCCTGCAGTGTGAACAGAGACACCAAAGTCCGTTCATTTGAACGGCTCAAACTCCATCAAGGGTGACGTGTTGAATTACCATGGAGAGACTATCCCACCTCCTGCTGTAACGTCATGTTCTCCGCGCAGATTTTAAAAGACTTTTCATGGTTGTGTTCGAGACCTGACAGCACTTGGCAAAGTCGGGGAGTGATCGGTCTGTTTTGATCCAGGAAAATGGCTGACGGTGCTTTTTGCTGCCAAAAACGAACAAAAGATTAGAGGCTGTGATTTGACAGGCGAGCACCATGAGCCACGACCTGCTGCTCTCTGCTCCACAGATACCATCTCATTCACTGATTAAACATCTTCAGGTTGTGAATTGGAGAAAAAAAAAATGGGTAAATGACATATCTGATAGTCTGTTCTATACCTAAACGTGACACTGAATGACACGAATCTAAGAAGCTTTGGGCTGGACGTGAAGTTTGCTGTGTGCAGATTGTAAGATGAAAACCAGCTGAATCACAGCTGCCATGTACGCGAGTCGATGTGATTGCGCAGGAATAAAACGTTAGAAGCGTTCGCCAGACATTCACATCAAATAAACCTGTGAAACATGAACGGAGCCTCGTCCTCGTGGCTGTTTGTGGGATGTCAACAAAAGTTGTTTTAGGATTTCTCTCATAGTTTTTTGACGTGTTTTCCCATCGTAGCCTGTTTGGGTTTCGCTCCAGTGAGGCTCTGATCAGTTCGTCATTTCATCCTGCGTTTCTATTGGTCGGTTAGTCGACGCCGGTCGCAGCAGCGTCTCCATCACAAAAGAAAATTTCGCAGGTTGTCTTTGGTCGCCATGCCAGCGGCCATCATAGGACCACCGATTTAGAGCCAAGACCAAACATATCGCCACCGTTGGTATCTTTCGTCAAGGACGGACAAAAATCTCAGTGTGTAGCAGCCTTTAGCGTGCAACCTTTAATCATTCAGGCCACGTTTACAGGTACCCGGGGTTTTCAGAAAAACTGATATTTCCCCCTCTACATTTACAAAAAAATCTTCACTGACACGGACCCGCATATCCACCTGATTCAGAGCTGCTATGAGCATGCCAAACCTGTAGGGGGCAGTGCAACGAGAAGCATAAAGCCAGGAATCATCGTTTGTGGAGAGTCGTAGCTGCGTTTATGTGTATTTACACAGCCCAAACGCAAGGAAATATCTGTTTTTTTCAAACACGCGGCTGTGTGAACGTGGCCTCAGATGTGACGGAGCTCAATGGGGAATTGAACAAAACGCCTGCGTGCAGCTTGAAGTCCTACCAGGTTGAACTATTCTTTCTTCAGGTGCTCAGCAGGCAGGTCGACTCTCCAGATTCTCCCTCCACTTCTTACAGGTTTTTTTCTCTCTCTATCTTCCGTTTCATTCATGTACTCCCACAGTGAGTCAGTGGGGGATTTATCTTTGAGCCTCTGTTGAAGGACTCCTCGGATTCTTTCAAAACCGAGTGTTCCAGGTGCCTGAATTGATGTGAAACTTATCAACCACGAAAATATGAACTTCTAAAATACATTTGAGCTTGAGGATGAATGGTGTATACAGGCACGTCCAGGTCTTAAAGGGTTAATGCTTCTAGGTTTATTCCCTCTAGGTGCTTGGCGGGTAGTCGGATTAAGGTAGCTTCTAAAACTTGTCACAGTTTGTCTTTAAGCTCTTTTCTGTGTCTTTTCTTCATGCAATCAAACTCTGACTCTGGATGATGTTCGAGCACATCTTCAAAGGATATTACATCGTATTTCATCGGGATGCCATAATGCCGAAACCAGAATCGGGTTCAATACTGCACAAAGTACTCATACTCCCAGATCCACCCCGGCGAGTACTGTGTGACCACATGCATCAGCAACGTCAGCGGCGGGTACGCTAGAGAACACGAACGGCGTCTTCAATATTAGCGAGATTGACTAAATGACTTTCTGCCAAAACATCAAGAGGAGAAGAAAGACAGTGCGTACAACACCAGCAACTTCATCACCAGCAACTTCATATCCAGCAGAGTTAGCCCGACGTCGCTCAGCAGTTTAACGACTCAGTGGATCCAGGCCATGCTACATGCTACATGCTAAGGAGTTTCGGGATTCACGCACCAGCGATGTTATGTATGAATTAGACTTAAGTACTGGTACAATAACGCTTTTCTTTGTCGTAATCAAATACCTCAATAAAATCCAATGCATCTCCAACCCCAGAAAACAAGGAGATCAACTTTTCCTTGCTTGGTCAGCAGATTCCTGTAGTTTATTCCAGCTCCCATGACTTTCTTGTCCTTCTCCTAAAAGGACCATCCAGAAGCATTACTCCCCCGTCTCCGCCCGTCACAGCACTCTAACTGCCTCGTGTTGACGCCTGTTACACAACTCAGATGGACCTCGTTACCTCCCCGGTCATTTCTGGAGCCTTTTAACTCCGACACAGCCCGGAGTGTTTTGTGACTTGCACTCAACTCGGCGAGGTCGTTAATTATAGACATCCAGACAGAAAGCCGTTGTGACAGAGGTCAGGTGAGCTCCAAGACACTCGGGACCCGAGCTGGGCTGACTTACTGAGCCGTCCCTGGAAGATTTGGTCAGAGGGGTTCGTGTGCTCACCAGTTTCATCCCCCAATGTCTCCACACCCCCCCCTCCCCAGCGAAGCTCCTCGCTGCCTGGAAAAGCGGCGCGGTGCTCACTAAAACAGGTATTATCTCATGAATCATCGCCCGCTCACATCAAAACAGCAGGTTCACTCAGGGTTTCGTGGAGGATTACAGAATGTTTACTCAGAAAGACCTGGGAGGATTTGATGCTTCCAGCCAAGAGCGAAGGAAAGTTTAGCTGACGCTCCTCAAAGCAGAGCAGCGAAATGCAGAGTGGGATTCATCCTCGGCGTTGAAAAGGACCTCCAAAACGCCAGATCACATCCCATTTAATTGATTGTTTTTAGAAACTTTAGGGTTTTCGGGTGGGGGCACCGATACCCCTTTGTATAACGAGGAGAACAAGTACGAATGCTAACCTTTAGCTAACCGCTATGAGTACTTATTAAATGCCATAAAGCCTGATTCATACTCCGTACGCGAAGATGTGAAGGCTGTGCTTCATCATGTCCAAGAGATTTGATAAAGTCAAATACAGTTTGTCCTTTGACTCAATCTCCCGCCCACCTGATTTCATACTATACTGATTATTGCAATATAGTTTGGACTGGCTATGATATATTAATAATCCAGAAAGACATCTTCAAAATGGTTTTCAGTCCAACATATTAATTCTTCCTCTGCGCTTACTTTCCTCAACAATAAGCAAAATTGGACGCATCATAAAACCTGAAGTGCAAAATAGTTCCCTGGGCCTCAGCGTTTCAATATGTGATGGAGATATCAGGAATACATTTAAACATCATCATCGGTGGCTAAGAGCCATAGCGTCCTCCCACTTAATCGTGAGTGTCGGATTATTTACTCGCTCTTGAAGTGGCGGAGGACTGAGGAGACGCTGCGGCGACATCCACTGAAGTTAAAACACTAAAGAAATGACGGGGTTATCTCCTCGACGACACGCTTGTTTGCCGCTGCAGCTCAGCGTTTGTATATTCTTAGCTCGCTGAACTTGTGTCTCTTAAAAAGAAGTGGGAGGGTAAGCGCTGCTGACTGTTTTTTTATTTTATTTTTTTTTTTAATCTCCTTTTTGCCTCACTCCAGTCGGGTTGGGGAGCCGAGCATCACAGAGCGTCGGGAGTAAACAGAGAAAAACACCTTACAGGATTTGGTGCCGTGTTCAAACGTTCTTAAAAAGCGCCGGATTTGCAGGGAGCACACCAGGACTAAATGACTTTTCACTCTGAAGCAGGGATTTATAAGAGGCCTGTGTACACGAGATGAGAAATGGTGGCGGAGTAATGGACGCGGCTGGGTGTAGCGGCATCCGTGCTCCCGCTGAGCGCCGCCTGGAATAGATCTATCCATCAGCACAACCTGCATCGGTCGTACCGGGGAGAGGGGGAACGTATCGGCCCAACACCTCTCATTTCAAATCATTTCTCCCGTCCTTTTGCATTTGTCACAGTGATGCCTGCCGACCCATCCGCCGCTTGGAAATGAACCTCACCCCGGCACGCTCGTTTCAACCGCCACAGCCGCAATCAGCGTATCAATCACGGCAGGAGTTCAATTTGTCCCCAAGACAGGAACCAACTTCATTCCTCCCCATCGACGGCGTGATATGAATTAACAGCGGCCGCGCCACCTCGTTGCCTTAATATCCGAGTCGACACCTCCGATGACGACCGGATGGATTCGTCACGGGTCGTTTTTAACCCTCTGTGGTGAAGCTGGAGCGAGAACGCCGCTGGGCAGCGTGATGGAGGAAGTGCCGAACAGGAATCAGCGGGGAGAGAACGCGTCGCCAAACTAGGTCATTTCTCAAAATCCCACTTAAAAAAAACTAAACAAAAAAAAAAAAAAACACGGCGTCAACCGTGAACAAAACCCCGCGGCGTCCCATTATTAGAAAGCACAAATGCGGCTCTTCCGTCGCCTTCCAAGTCAGATCGCGCCATTTATTTCGCCTCCGTTGTAGTTTTGCATTACCGATGAGGTCACCTGCGGCGCCGCCGCCGCACGACGGCCTGGTTAGCGTACGGAAGGTAACACTCGTCTGACATGCTGCAGAAGCTGCGGTTAAATTTAACATGGGGGGGGGGGGGGGGGGGGGGGGGATCAAGAAGTACGTCAGGGAGACGGCGTTCTGTCAGAAACAAATGTAAAGCGTGAATATATTCTGATTCTGTGGGCGTCTTCCCGCCGAGCCTCAGGACTTTTCACCGCACAGATTTTCCCCTTTGACAGCTCCTAATATCATATCTCACTCCCCATCCCCAGAGCTCCCAACGCTTTTGTTCTCCTTTCCGTCAGTAGATTGCGAGATGATTTCTCATGAAAGTTGGACGGATGAAAACGAGTGAGCGTTGCACTGCTCTCTCTCTCACACACACACACACACACACACACACACACACACACACACACACACACACACACACACACACACACACACACACACACACACACACACACACACACACACACACACACACACACACACACACACACACACACACACACACACACACACACACACACACACACACACACACACACACACACACACACACACACACACACACACACACACACACACACACACACACACACCGGAGGGACCAAAACAATCATTTTCAAACGTCCAGAACAAATCGATCAAAGCCGGTGAAACGTAATTACAATGATGATTCTCTAATGCTTTTCGAAAGCGGAGTGATAACATGGACTGAATAAATGGAGCTTCGATGAGGAGAAACACCGACTCTGTTGACCACCTACGACCCCGACGTGTCTGTGAAGCCTAAAACACTGTGAACTAGAGCTACACTCGGTAGAGCGCGCTGCCAACGCCACATTTGTTTGTGGAACCAAGTTAGCATCTCTAGCATGATAGCCGTTAGCTCATATCGATGCTAACTAGCCTGTCAGGTAGCTACATCACTGTGAAACGCTGAGCAGGGAGCGTCTCCATGGCAACAGCCACTGATCTCCTTTGATCTCCCGCATGAGGTGCCTCTCTCATCCTCTTTGTATTGGCAATGCAATTCGGATGAGAAGTTTTTGCGAAAAGGTTTGTAAAAAACATAAACTAATGAATAAATAATATATACAACTTCAAAATAAGGCACTACTAAATCATATCACATGCCCAGAAATTAAGTTTACAAAATAGAAATATAAACTTTTTTTTAAATGAATTCCTGGAATTGAATTTCAAGACTAAACAATGCTAAAGATGTATTACCTAGACATGTGAGAAGTACATTTTTATTATTGTTTATGCAATTATTATTTTTATAACTACATTATACATCAGATTCACATCAGGTATTAGATCATTTGGATAGTTTACACATCTCTGAGTCGGTGTTAAACACAGTTATGAGTTCCACTATCTATATATATTATTTATATGTCTGACTGCCATTTCCTGAGTATGTATGTAAGGTGTTGAGACATCAGTCACTTTTCCATGACTTCGTGGGAGTGAGTCACTTTTCCCAAGTGGCGGGTCAGAATTCTATTTTAGAGAATTTTACAGAGAGAATTTTAGAGAGTTCTATTCTTTTCTTTCCGACACCGGCACACTGAGAACACTACGATCTCCATGCGAGAGAACAGGAACGCCTCCGAGATGGCAACGCATCGCGCCGCAGCAGGTTCCGGTCGGGATTCTAACGCCACCGGACAGCGTTCCGTTTGCTGAAGTGATAGCTCCTCATGTATTATGCATGTGCGATTGTTTTCTCCATTAAAAGTTAAATTAAAAAACTAAACCAAACCTGATAATTGCTGCAGAGCTACAATAATGATTATTACTTTCTCCCTTGATGCTAGCGGCGCGCTAAAACTCCCCGCGTATCTCCGCCGCACCAGCGACCGGGCGCCGCGAAGAGCAAACAAATCCCGGCACGCCACCGGAGGCGAAGCGCCACTACAGTGAGGATCCGCCTTGTTTTGAACGCAGGGCTGGAAGCATGACTGTATATATGTGTGTGTGTGTGTGTGTGTGTGTGTGTGTGTGTGTGTGTGTGTGTGTGTGTGTGTGTGTGTGTGTGTGTGTGTGTGTGTGTGTGTGTGTGTGTGTGTGTGTGTGTGTGTGTGTTATGCTGAAATTAAAATCCCCGCCTGGGATTATGAGCTGAGTCACGGCCCCGAAACTGTGAACCACTTCAAGCTTTAAACGCGGCTGAAAATCTGCATCTCGCGCTCTTTCGATCTGACGTACATCAGGGCCTAATCGCCTCCCCGTCACAAAGACTCGAACCCGTTTCATCATCATCCCTCCGTTCTCACCCACACCTCTCGCTCCTTTCCTGCCTCTCAGTTTTTTGTTTTTTTTTTAAAAGGGCAGACTAACAACTGATCTCTCAGGACTATTTCTATTAATAACCCCGCCTTCTCCTTCGCTCCACTGTTTCCCGGTGAGATTGGCTCATAATTAAAGCGAGTAAACGCCGCTGCATTAGAGCGGATTGAATTAAAAAAGGACTCAGCATCTCCGCCGTGCAGTTTGTCTTGCTTTTGGTGCCACTTTTCATCGTGCCAACATATTTGGAAGACTTTTTTTTTCCCCCCCATCACCTTTTTCCACCGTTTATCACGTGGCGCGCAGAGAGATTGTGGTTTTTTTTTTGGGGGGGGGGTTGTTTTCATTGCGATTTCATGAGGAAGACCAACAATGAGGCAGAGCAGCTTTGCTGTTGATTACTTTTGCACCTGATCACACTCGACGACGTCAAATTATTTTCCCTCGAGCACGAGAAATGGGAGAATATTTCCATCCCATTGACTTGTAAGCGTGTGAAAGCGACATAAGATGACAGACGGGGTGCGGCCCGGGCGTCACTCCTCCAGAAGCAGACGGGAGTGGCCGTAAACTCTGCAAATATTGGTGGGCCTGAGCCGTCTTCGGCTAATGATGCGTGGAAAGCAATTAAAGGGGGGGATCACGGAAATTAGTTTCCTTCTTTATCTGACAAACACGTTAAACCGGCGACGGATCGGCGCCGCGCAGACGACGAGCGTCAAATTCAGAGCTTTTGAATCAAAAGGCAGAAAATAAAGACCTTCCCTTTTTAATTTGGATCCATCTGGTGTGATATAATCTGAAGCAGAAGGCTTCGGCGAGTGCTCACACTGAGCCACTGTGCTCCGCTAATCCTCTCGCGCAGAAATCGATATCTGTAAAGGTCAAACCGAGCGGGCATGGAGAAATGCAGATTAGCTCGTCGGTGGCTGACAAACTCCCCTACAAACCCCGACGCTCCGGCTCGGTGAAGAGCGCGCGTGAGGCTTCGCTGCGAAATGTGGACAAAAAGGTCAAAAAAAGAAAAAGAGAACCCTCTGGTGGGTAGTTTTGTGTGAATTGTCCGATCAGCTCATCAAAGCAGGTTTAATATATCTTGACATAAATTATCAGCAGCATCGACCTTCACTGCAACGCCGATACTTTTTGGCTGGGACAAGTTTGTTACCATGACAACGGTGCTGGGAGTCACTGAAAATGCAACTTTTTGAACACGGCTGCCAACAGGGGAAGACTTTTTGAAAACACCGACTCTGTGGAATCTGGTATAAAAAATAAAAAATTTAAAAAGCAACTTTTCTGAGAAACTGCTAGTGTGCATCACGGCCGCAGTAAATAGTTATACTGCACATGTGGAAGTAGATCGACGATAACAAACATGGCGGCTTCCCGTGGGTCATGACTCCCAGTTCATATTCTCCTGGGACTTGGTACTTTTATTTTGACAGTCACCGTAATGACAATCCAGCTTGGTAGTCTGTCCACTAGAATGTCCGTGTCCTCCTGTTGCTGATGTTTATAGCTTATTGTTCTCTGGTGCATGTATGTGTGGTTTCATGAAAATAAATAAATTAAATAAATAAATAAATACCAGCATCCACGACATGGAAGCTACATCGTTTTCAGCCATTTCCATGAAGAGGGACACCGTGTGTGTCAACGGGGGCCGAAAAAGCTGAAACAGAACGTAGAACTGAAAAATTGCGGCTTCATACAGAAAACAAACAAATAAAAACAATAAGAACTAGAGCTACACTCGGTAGAGCGCAGACCTTCACCAACACCATATTTGTTTGCGGAAACGAGTTAGCATCGCTAGCATGATAGCCGTTAGCTCATAACGATGCTAACTAGCCTGTCAAGTAGCTACATCACTGTGAAACACTGAGCAGGGAGCGTCTCCATGGCAACAGACGCTGCTCTCCTTTGATCTCCTCCATGAGGTGCCTCTCTCATCCGCTTTGTATGGGACTTTTTTTTCCACAGTTTTTTGTGGATTTATTCGGAAACGATTAACCGTTAACGATGATGACCAATCATATCTGACAATTTTCATGCAATTCAGGTGATTAGTTTTTGCACATATTTGGTACAATACACACACACAAAACAAACACACACACACTTCTCGGACAACTTCATTCATCACACAACTTTCGTTGGTGAAGCTAACCACAGAAAAACTCTGTGTTTACAAGCAATTTCTTTCAAAGAAACTCTAGACAAGATTTATTTGGTAAAACGTGGATTAAAAAAAACAAAACCTTTTAGTCATAAATGTAACCGAGTACACACCAAGTGTACTTTTTTTAAAGTAAAGTTTGTACAAATGTAGAAGCCTTGGATTGACACAATAGAGCACTACACTCCACATCGCAGCTGCTTTTGTTTTGGCTGCACAGAGAACAATTACATAACAAGCTTTCACTGAAATCTGGCACAAGCGCTCACACACACACACACACACACACACACACACACACACACACACACACACACACACACACACACACACACACACACACACACACACACACACACACACACACACACACACACACACACACACACACACACACACACACACACACACACACACACACACACACACACACACACACACACACACACACACACACACACACACACACACACACACACACACACACACACACACACACACACACACACCTTCACGAGTTAGATGTACGGGAAGCAAAGCGAAAGAAGAAGAAGGTTATTCTGCTTTTTCCTCCGAGAGGCCTCATGATTAACTGGACGCCGTCGGCGTGTCGTTCTGATGCTCCGCTGCAGCCCGAGAGTGAGCCGGTCAGCAACAACAGGAGTTAGGCTAACTACTACAACAACAACAACAACAGCCCGGCGTGACACCTCGGGACGACAAAACAGGATCAGAGACACAACGGTTGATGTCAATAACAGGCTGCTTAATTTCAGTGTGTAACTCTTACGTGTAAAGAAACTGAGGAAATATGTGCAGGTTTCTTAGAGTGCATTACACTTACATTTTACTTATGGAGTGCTTTTCCACCGCTTGAGTCCTCAAAGCACTTTCCACTGTTAACATTCACCCATTCACACACTAATGACGCTTTTCCACTAGTACCTACTCGACCCTACTCCACTCGCCTCGCCCTTCCCTGGTTCCTCCTCCAGGTTCCCAGTGAGCTCAGGCCAGTAGACGACGTGACGTCGGCAGACGGCAGCTGCTGATTGGCCGGCGCATCACGACACAGACGAGTCAGGAGGGCGTCTCGTTCAGCCGCCATTTTTAAAACCCGATCACAACCAGAGAGAGAGACGCTCAAATTAAACCCAATAAGGTCCAGACGTTTCTGTGTCTGGTGGCGACCAGAGGATTCAGGAGCTCGACGGAGCGACACAGTATCAGGACACCACCGGTGTTTTGGATTAACTGATTTCCCTGTTAACTGGTGACCGACTTCCGCTGGCGTCTCCTTTTCACAGCAGATGTTGAAATCCTGACCGAAACCCGTAGCTGTCCTGGAGAACGCCGTTTAACCACATTTCCATTAAAGTTGAAAGTATCGCAGCGTTTGTCTTTTTTTAACATCAGCTGCTGCTAACGGCTGGTGGCAGAAGTCACCAGTTAACAGGGGCACCAGTGAAACCGAAACACCGGACAGTGAAGCACAATCAGAACAATCCACATTTTGTAATATTAATAATAAATATTAGTGCTGTCAAAAATAACACATTGATTTAATTAATTGATTTTAAACGTTTCGGTTGTCAATTTTTTTTTTTATGTAGATAACGCAGTTTTGTTTACTTGCATGTTTTTCTTTTAAATTAAAAATTTATTTTAACTCCCTTACCGGAGCAGCAGAATGTTTCAGCGTCTCTGGGCGCAGCACCGTGACTCCAGAGCAGCACAATACTGAGTGGAATAAAATTAGGGCAGAAAGTTTCAGTTTAAAAAGTTCCCCGACGGCTGATTGAGAAAGTCAAAGTCATTAGCTTTACTTTGAAAAGCCGAATTTAACGACCACAGAAGCAATTCTGCAGCGAAACAGGCAGGTTGCCATGTTGGCTGACCAGGAGCCACCAAACTGCTAAAGCTGGAGGAAATACTGGTGTGTGTGTGTGTGTGTGTGTGTGTGTGTGTGTGTGTGTGTGTGTGTGTGTGTGTGTGTGTGTGTGTGTGTGTGTGTGTGTGTGTGTGTGTGTGTGTGTGTGTGTGTGTGTGTGTGTTTGACAGTATATTATCGTCACTTTGTTCATGTAATAAGTTTACCACTTTGTTTCTAGAAATATTGAAATCCTCAAATTGGTGGCACTCTAACAAAACCCAGACTTATGTTTGAGGTTTATCAATTAATTTATTTATGTTTTTATTATTTTGCTGATCTTGGAGAAAAACAGTTTCATGCAAAGCTAAAAGGACGTTATAAAAATAGTCTTTTAATTTAAATATAGTCTCTGTGGTTACAAAACAATGCGATTAATCGCATTAATTACAGGAAAATTGTGCAATTAATTAGTTGGGTTTTTTTAATCGATTGACAGCACTAATAAATATATAAAAATATATACTATTTAATTTATTATTTGAGCTGATATTCCACGCTCGTTCACTCTTACTTGTGCACGACGGGGAAAAGTCTGTTGACTCCGCCCACGCCGTGGTCGTACTATACTGTAATGGAAAACGAAGGAGTCGAGTAGAAGCGAGGCGAGAACTTTATCTCATTTAGTTTTTAGTGTTCTGAGTAAATGAATGAAATTCAAATAAAACGAGTCATTATGGGAATTTATTGGGGGGATTGTAGAGCCACTTTAAAAATGTGTATGAAACAGCTGATTGGTACAGTAATATTTATTTAATCCTCACAAGAATAACGTGTGTTGGACAGGTTAACAGCATGAAGAAATAATCTGTCACGCAACGATAGAAAAAATTTAAACTGAGTCTGAATTCCAAAAAGCGGACGGTCATTGAAAACCTGCAAAACGGGGCACGTACCAGCCGAGCTGTGAAAGTGATTTTCCGACGCTTTGAAACCGAAAGCGCTTTGAGTCGTAATTGAGATCCGGGCATCATCAATCTGATACGTACGTATGCACACAATTTCACAGTGTCTGTGAAATAACGCACACCTGGTCTGTGAGGGGAAGGATTTCTCATGGGGAGATAAGTGCTGTGCAGCGCACGTTTTGTCAAAGCAGCAGAAATTAACTGTCCTGGCATGCGGCTTCTCGCAACAGCACAGAACAACCGGCTCAAACACTTACAGGAAATTTGCATAATAATAAAAAGGCAGTAGATGTGACATTTACTTGAATTTTCCTTTGCATATTTATATGTTTATGCACTATAAGACACTATGAAAGTCACATTAATATTGTTTTGCCAAACACAAGTTCGGTCATCCTTCACTGACTTTGCTCCGTAATGATATATGGAGTTTTTTAGCTTCTCTGCTCGAGCTCAACTCTCCAACCTGAAAAATTCCGTCGGTCCCAGATCCCACAACTCTGAGGCCGAAATTGAACGGCCCCGGGCTTTACGGGCGCGTGGACACGTGGGAGAGTTTTGAAATACAATAAGCTCTCCGTCAACTGAACTGGCACAAGATCCAAATCCTCCACACGACGGCTGAAATGTCTCTTCATACAGGAGCTCCAACACTGTTTGGTCAATCAGATTAGATTATTTCCGTTAAAGGATCAGGTTGGCCCGTTTACATGAACACTGAATATAATAATGGGAATATCGTGCCAGTTTATATGTAACAAGGTGGAATTTCATTGGATCAATCCCATGATGCTTTGCTCTGTGACGTTTGAGGTTCGTGACCCGGAAGTCCGCCGGGATCAAAAATGGAATTCACCAGTTTTTACACTTGTGGTGCTTGTTTTGTCGTTATTTTTTAAAACTACGACATCAAAGATACAATAATATAGATAGATAGTATAAACAGGAAGATACTGCTGCATGTCCCACTTCCCTCCCGTCGTTTTTTCTTTTCTTTTCCGAAACACAGACGTGTGTGTGTGTGTGTGTGTGTGTGTGGTCACATCACAGACGTGTGTGTGTGTGTGTGGTTACATCACAGACGTGTGTGTGTGGTCACATCACAGACGTGTGTGTGTGGTCACATCACAGACGTGTGTGTGTGTGGTCACATCACAGACGTGAGCACGAGGCTGCGGTGGCAAATTTAATCCTGTTCATTTGGAAGAAGGTCGCCTCGGGAGTTCCCACGTTTTGCCGGCACAGGTTTTTCATAAACAGGCGGCGTGAGGCTGATCGGTGACTTTAAATTGCCGGTAGCTTGGAAATGTGTTTGACGTGAAAGATTTAATCTGCCCGACGACTCGACGACAGGTCAGCGTTTGGAGTGAAAACATGTCAGTTTGGATTTTCGTTTCGTGTTTACATTGTTTCTGTATTGAAAGCACACATACGTGCACACAGAGAATAATCGATCTAAACAGTGGTGAATACTCGGGATGCACGATGACTTCGGCACAACATTGGCATTTTTTTATTTTTTTTTTTTGCAGCGTAACCGAGTCACGTGCTGAAGGCATCATCTCGGGGTCCGTCTGCTGCTGGAGTTTAAAACCAAACCAACATGGCGGCTCGGTCACAAACTTTCTTCTTTATCACTCAAACAACTGAGCAAAAAGTATTTGTGAAAACATTTGAGGAAGAGAAATAAGCCGTGCAGTGGCTGAATCTGTCTTCCTTTTTAGTTCCACGACAGCAAGTTTATGTCGTATTGGAATAGGCAGTCGGCAATGACACTGATATACGTATATATGAAGAGAAGACCAACTTGGATTGTAATTACGGTGACTGTCAAAATAAAAGTACCAAGTCCCAGGAGAATATGGACTGGGAGTCATGACATCACGGAGGAAACTTTGTTCCGACTGTCTCTACTGAGCATGTGCAGAACTACTAGTTCCTACAGCAGTGGACAGTAGCAGCAGTTCCACTGTCTACTCAGGACGGAGCAGAACTTTCCCGCAAAGTCGCATTCTTGCCCGTTTCCACGGCGACGAAGCCTGATTCTCCATCCTGGCAACTCTTTGCAATAAGCTGTGTTTTCAGCGACAAAGAGCACCACTGTTTGTAAACAGTCGCCCAAAACATAAAAAGAAAGTTTTCACTTGAGATCATTTCTATTTTTACTCCCGACTGTTGAGCAGCTCAGATTCCTCGTAGCTGTTTTCTGCACCACTGCCTGGGGTTGTGTCTTGTTTTGTATTTTTTTTTAAACCCCACCCCCAAACACGTCAGACTTCCCCGTTCATGGAGCTGAAGCATCATTCTGCATGCCTCCGGGCCGAGTAAACTCCAGTAAACTCGCTCTCACAATTAAAAGGAGCACTCTACGCCGACACCAGACGCACGTGTTCGTGCACGTTCACCCTGAACGACCCGCCGAGGCCTCGCGGTATGGTCGCCACGCACAACATGCAAGCGTTCCGTCTAGGACGATGGTATCGACGTACTCATTAGCCTCCGTGTGCTCCCCCCGACACCCCCCACCCCCGTCTTCACATCTGAAGCTTCATACATATTTAGCAGCCTAATTGGAGGCGCTGAACGCAGGAGTGCGGCGGACAAAACATGGAGGACGAGGGTGAAGCAGAGGCTCACGGTGACGCATGATGAGACGCCCGCAGATGTTGCCTCGATAAGCCGAGAAGATCAAAGAAACAAAGGATAAAAGCTAAGATGCACCGATACGAGCACTGACCTTTAGCTACGTGCTACAAGTACCAATGCGAGTATTTATCAAATACCATAAAGCTTGATTTATACTCAATCAATATTCAGAACCTATGCGTTGTCGCAAACAGCCTCCGTAAAGCCGCTGCGTTGACGCTACGTCGCCTCCATTAGCCTCACGGTCTACAGTACCATAGCGCAGAGCATAGCGGCTATTGCGCACTGCGCTATGCTACTGTAGGTAGCATAGCGAGGGACAGAGCTGCTGGTAATCAGTCACTTTAATCAAGTTTAGCATGTAGCATTTCTGGTGTGTGAGCCTGAAATTCTTTAGCATGTAGCATGTAGCACGGCTCAAAGTTACGTGCTGAGCAGTTAAAACTACTGAGCGACATCAGGCCAAGTCTACTGGTCCAAATGTCTCTGGTGATGAAGTTGCTGGTGATAAAGTTGCTGGTGATGAAGTTGCTGGTGATGAAGTTGCTGGTGATGAAGTTGCTGGTGTTGTACGAACTATCGTCCTTCTCCTCTTGATATTTTGTCAGAACATCATTTACACTTTCTTACTTTTATCTTTCTCAATATTAGAGAATCTCCAAACCGCGGACGTCGCTCGTGTTGTCTTGTCAACCTTGTAGTGCAGCATTATGTAATAATGGTGCATTATGTAATAAATGTTCATTATGTAATAATGGTGCAATATGTAATAAATGTTCATTATGTAATAATGGTGCATTATGTAATAAATGTTCCTCATTATGTAATAATGGTGCAATATGTAATAAATGTTCATTATGTAATAATGGTGCATTATGTAATAAATGTTCATTATGTATTAACGCCGCATTTTGGAATCAAATTCTTAAATTAATTTTCTAATCAATTAGCTGCACTTGTTATATATTGCAACAGTTATTACAAAATGTGGGTGTTCCACTTTCTTTTTCCCCAAGAAAATTTATTAATTTGGTGCATTATGTAATACACTTTGCACGTTATCCTTTAATAATTAGGAAAATATTAAGACTCAGTTGGACTAGAATTATTTGTCACTCTTTGCTTTTGCTCAATGGTAGAACTCAGGATCTAAATCATGTTGAACTTTTTAAAATCAGCTGCCATTGTGGCTGGGAGATTTTTAAAGTTACAAGCTGATCAGTATTTCTACCATTTCTATTTTCTAGATTAAATGAAAGCAGATTGTGAGTTCCACTCAGTGCATTTAATGACTTAACCCACATTTTTACAGTAACTGTTGGAGTTTGTAACAAGCTATTATAAAATGCGACAAAGTTTATTACAAAATGTGGCGTTATTACATAATGATTGGAAAATGTATTACATTATCACATATTGCACCATTATTAGATAATGTGGCGCGGCATACCTGCTGCTGACGTCGCTGACTGATGATGTCACACAATACTAGTATCAGTATTAGTGCGTCCCTACTGGTGCATTGGACAAGATGCTTCTCATGACGCTGATAAAAATAATCCTACAGATGAGTCAGTCGAGACGACAATCGCTGGCAGAGAAAAGGAGGGTGAACAAGCGCCTCGGTTTATTGTGAGTCATTTTCCTTTCATGTTGTTTTCCTTTCAATATTCCTTTGTACCCGAGGCCCTGAGGGAACACGAACAAGAAGGTATCTCTCACATCTCGTCTTTCCCTCTAACGTCCAATCGGCCATGTCGTGCGTTTGTGTTTTATTTAGCCCTCCTTTAATTTCGTCCCACTCCTCAGTGTGATAGTCCTAATTTGCGCTGCAGCTTTAGAATAAGTCATCATCATTATTATTATTCCAAATCCGTTGGAATCAAGAATGAGCTGTTGCCATTGGAACGCCGCAAATTGACGCTGTCGATCCTTTACGTTCCGTCGATTACTTGACTAATAGTTTCAGCTCCGATCCGATAGATTGCACAGCGAGAACCCGCCTCCAGAAAATTAATCATCTCCTGATATGAATCGGCGAGCCTGACAGCATAATCTCCACTGGTTGTTTCACACCGCAACAATTTTCCACGGAGGGTCAGTGAGGAAGCACTTCAATCAGCTGCAGGTGAACAAAATCGCAATTAAATCCAAAAACCACAGTAGGATGATGGTGTGAAGCATGTTGGGGGGGGGGGGTAATTATATTTGATGATGCGCCGTTTGATCACAACCACATCTCTGCTGCACTGCTAAACCCACCACGTCCAGCCAGGAAGATTGCTCTGCGGTCGGCGGCGCCAACAAAATAAGCGTGTAGGAGCTGGTGATAGGGAGGCTCACTCAGCAACGCTGCTGCGATAATGGAAAACCAATTAGTGAAGACATGAAGTGGACGGAGAGTCGCTGCAGACGAGTCCACGCCGAGCCGCCTCTCTCTACTGTGACGAGAAGAGAAAGACACAACCTGAGTCAAAAGCACTGCAGCGTTTCTATACATATAGCGCTTTTATTTGATTCGATTTTTTTATTTTTTTGTTAAGAGGTTGACGGGAATCGTCCCTGAATGTGTGGAATGAGATTAGTGGTGCTGGAGTAGCTGAAACGGACGGTGCTTTAGATGGAGGAGCCTGTGTGGAAGGTTGTCTGCAGCATGAGAAGATTTCCACCGGTTAACGGATAAACACTCGGGCCACGTTTACACGTACCTGGGTATTTAAATTATGCAGGTAAGAGTCTTTAGGCTCAGAGATTAAAAAAAACTCTCTCCATCTTAATCTAAAAATGGTTAGGCGGCGATTTAAGTCACAATTCGTGACATCGAATTTGTTTTCCAGGATTCTGATGCTTCTCGATACACTGCCCCCTACAGGTTTGGCTGCTCATAGCAGCTCTGAAGCGGGTGTACATGCGGTTCGTGTCAATGAAGATTTGTTTTCAAAACAAATTTTATGATGTGTAGAAATTTTAAATACAAATTCAACTTGCAATCAATTTACAACAGATACAACTATACATTAAGGCTAAAAAAATCAATTAATCAATTTATCGAATTTGTAGCTAAAAAAGTTTTCGGGACATTTTAACAATACTTGTGGGTTTCTGTAGTTGCTGTTGCACTTTTGCTTAAACCTGCTTAAAGCTTGAATTTGTTGAGTTACAGAGCCTCATTTACCTTTTTTGCGGGGATTGTTTATTTGTATTTTAACTCTGAGGACAATCACAGCAATAAAGTTGCACTTTTGACAATATATCTGATGTCTGCACTCATTTTTAAGTGCATTAAGAGAAAAAAAAAAATCCAAAATCAAATAGAAACTAAAATTTTTCCTTAAAAAATCTGATATTTTTTGAGGCCAAATCGCCCAGGCCTTCTATACATGTGTATGTATGTATGTTTACGTGTGTGTAACACACATCTTCAACTGATCTGCTTGGATAAAAAGGTCCAAGGCACAAAGCTGAATAAAAGAGAAGAGCTATAACAGTTCCCCGTTGAGTGACGATAACATAAAACAAGACTTTATTTTTATGTGTGTTGGGCTCATCTTCCAGCTGGGGAACGATTTGTAAAACCCATTTATTTATGTTTGTCAGCACTACTCAGCCGCAGCAGTGTGTGTGTGTGTGTGTGTGTGTGTGTGTGTGTGTGTGTGTGTGTGTGTGTGTGTGTGATCGGCCTCCCTCTCTGACACCGTAACGGCACACGTGTGATTTCAAGGTCGGAAAACGGTTCCCGGGTATTAGCATGCCACCGCCGTGCTCCCACACCCCGGTTAATGAGTACTCCCGGGTCACTTCTCATTCGAGTTTCCCTGTGAACTAACGGGCAGCGGTTTGAAGGAGGCTCTCCTGCAGTGCGTCGAGAGAGGCCGCGGCGCTACGCCCGGGGTCGGCGCACGCAAGGAGACGGACGCATAACTTAACGAGTCTTTGAAGCGCGGCGCAGCAGCCGCCTCTGATCCGCTCGGCAGAGGAGCGCCGGCTTTGATGCGTTTGAAAAGGAGGTTTAAAGATCAATTCCACTTCCCGTCTCTACTGTCACGCAAAGACCCTCCAACCTGAAAAACTCGATTCAAAGAAATGGACGGGAATTCAAAGGTGCCGCCGCCGCCGAGATCAGAGTTTAGAGCATTAGAGAGAGTTTGATGGCCGCTCCATCAAAAACCTTTCAACTAAGAGAGACTGAGCGACAGAAACTCCTCCGTCTCATAAGATCCTTACCTTAAAGCAGGTGGTGCCCAAACTGGGCCCTGGAGGGCCGGAGTCCCGCAGGTTTTAGCTCCTCCCAGTTCCGACACACCTGATTGCAATGAGGGGCTCGTTATTGAGCTTTTTCACAACCTTGGTGATGACATCATCATTAGATTCAGGTAAGCTGAAACAGGGAGAGAACTAAAACATGCAGGACAGCGGCCCTCCAGGACCGGACTGGGTCACCCCTGCCTTAAAGGGAGACGTAACAATGAGTTATTTTCTCTTGGTTCATTATTTAAACCTGCACTGGGCGGCGCCCTGCATGACTTCCTCTACCTGGCAGGAGACTACTCACAAAGAGAAGCAGAAAATGTAAAATGGAAGCATCATCAGGTCGTCAACCGAAGTCCCAGAGTCAGCATCCGCTCCGTTTACAACGTTTTCAAGTGAAATCAGAAAAGTTCTGGAGCGTTTTGGGCGTCAGATTTCATGGCAAACGTGCTCCGACTCCGTCTCCCGATAATCGCAACTTTTCTGAAATGCTACGACTGCGCATGCATCAAGCTCGTCACTTAAAGGAGTCATATCCTCCTCCTGTTCACCTCCTCCTCCTCCTCCTGGTCTCCTCCTCCTCCTCCTCCTCCTGTTCTCCTCCTCCTCCTGGTCTGGTCGGTCCAGAAACCTTCAGTATTTTAAGTTTCTAGCTCCTCCTTGATTTTCCTCATTTGAATATTGGATCATAGGAGCTGCATTCAGAATCTGCTGTGTCTGTGTGAGCTGGACTGGCTCCGCCCACAAATGCCCATCTTGGGAAGAGGAGGAAGTACTTCCTCTCATGGTGCCATGTGCCAGAGCAGAGCTGCCTGATTGTGGGAGGAGTCAAAGGGAGGGCCTACCTTGATTGGGATTGGCTAAACCCCCGATGACACTATATAGGGTTTGATTTCTGATTGGCTGGTTGGAGCAACACACTTTTTAAAACCTGAAACAAGCCTTTCGAAGAACAGTGCTCTTTCTCTTGCCCCACTAATTTACACCATTTGCGACGAGGCCATGTTTTCACACATGCAGTTCAGGCTGTTGGGCTCCATCTGGGTTGATAAGCAGATTGATTAAACGGCACATTAAATTATAATCTATTGCCGCTCAATCAGAAATATGTACGTTGAACATATTCATTTTCACAACCAGCATTCATAACTTCACCCGAGTGTAGATGAAGAGCTCCTCGTGCACATGCAGCTCGGTCAGCGTAAAATATAAATGATAATATTTGTGCAGTTCAGAAGATATCTGGCATAGAAGGGATCAAATTCTGATTCTATTAACGACATGACATCTTATTTTGAATTCCACCTTTTATAAATAAAGAGCAAAGAAGAGAAGTCACAAAACAAAAGAAAGTAAAATAGTTTCTAAAATCTGTAATACCCTGCTTTAGGAAACATTATTATATTCTGTTAACACAGCAGGAAGTGATTCATATTTTTGCCGCTCTCGGCCCCCTGCTGGGCTCGGCTCGCCGCTTCCCTCCCAGGGAGAAACGGGGTCAGAACCCGGACGGCGGCGAGCTGTGGGAGATGAAACGGGGGATAACGACGGAGACGTCTGCGCACGCCGTCGGCAGCCAGAAGCTGCAGAAGCTTGATGTGCCCCCCCCCACCTGAAGCAATCCCCTTGTCTCCCCCAGGCCTCCAGGAACATGGCCATTAGTTTGCTTTCTGCTCAGTACTTTCTCAAGCAGGATGTTTTGTTCACAGATACTCGCCGCGTTATTGCTTCATGACGCTTCTTATCACAACGTCAGTGTATCTCCTTTTCTCCAGCTCGCACCATTCTATCCATTTCAGAGAGTTTGTTCCTGCCGACGTCACCGTGACCCAAACACGTCACGGTGCATTAGCGGCCCGAGCCGCACTGAAGGAGAATCCAAACAAACGCCCCCCCCCCCGTCTGGGAGGCAACAGGCCAAGCGCTGCATTTCAGCATCCGCCACACAATAACCAAATGAATATTTGATTTGGGTTGGTGCAGCCACTTCCTGTCTCGACCGACGGAGCCCGAGAACAAAGCAGCGCTCCTGGTTGAAGCTCCTTTAAATAGCAGTGCGGCGAGCGCGCCGCGCCGCAGGAGAGAAGCGAGTTCCACTTGTTGAGGAGTTTGAGAAGAAAAGTGAAACTCAAAGAAAAAAAGCAATGCAAAGTGACATTGTGGAGGAAAATTATTAAATATCCACTTCTCACTGATGAGATTTCACCTCGGCGGCGCCACAACAGAGAATCAATCAAAAACGCTCAACAGACTCGAGGCCTCAAACGGTTTCCTCGATAAGCCGAGAAGATCAAAGAAACAAGGATAAAAGCTAAGATGCACCGATACGAGCACTGACCTTTAGCTACGTGCTACAAGTACCAATGCAAGTATTTATCAAATACCATAAAGCTTGATTTATACTCATTATTGATTATACTAACGCTCGCCTCACGATACTGCTGAGGTCCGGCGGCGGACTCCCTCGTCACGCTACTCAATGTGATAGTGAGCAACCAGCAGAGAGAGAGCGAGAGAGCGAGAGAGAGCGAGAGAGAGAGAGAGAGAGAGAGAGAGAGAGAGAGAGAGAGAGAGAGAGAGAGAGAGAGAGAGAGAGAGAGAGAGAGAGCAGCAAAGAGAGAGAGCAGCAGCAACTTTTTTCATTGTGTTCCTCTTCGTTCTAAAACATTTCTGCCCCCCGTCAGCACATACATCAGCTTTCATCCAGACACTCACATTTTGTTTTTCCAAACTTTTACGCTGGCAGTGTCAAAGCAGTCATTTTTTCTTTCACCCACCCCCCCCCCCCCCCCCTTCCCCCTCCGATGGCACTCCACCCCCACACCCCCTCCGATGTCACTGAGCCCCTTCCCACCTCCTCCGATGGCACTCCACCCCCCCCACCCCCACCGATGGCACTGCGCCCCTTCCCACCCCCTCCGATGGCGCTTCACCCCCCCCCCACACTTTGGGAACCACCGTCACAACATATTTGTTTTGACCAGACAAATGTCACAAGCAGCTTTGAACGTCCAGCAGAGTGTCTCTGCACCCTGGTTATTCGCCAGGTTCACGAAGGTCGGGTGGGCTGACCCGGCTCTCCGTGCCAATCAAACCCATTCACACCGACGCTGCAACCACTCGTTTTGATCCCTCTCCACAGGTCAATGGAAAAACAACTGCGTAGTTTTGCTTCCCAATTAAAAAAAAAAAAAAAAAAAGAAAAGGGGGGGGGGGGGGGACTGTAACAGACATCACATTAGTGTCCATCACCAGTTGCTTGTGAATACATGAAGCCAAAGTGATCCTGGCCTCTCGTGAAAAGAGCCAACGTATTGTGTCCGTCATCATGGGGGAGTGATTCTTCAATATAACTGAGGTGAGCGGCTTTTCTTTCACTCTGAGCAGCGAGAACCGCCGGAGCTGACGTGTTAGCAAAACGAAGCGAAAGACACAAGTCCCCCCGTCCCTCCCCGTCCCTCCCCTAAATTTAAAATCCTTTGTAGCTTCTCAGCATTGCTTTTGCCGCTCGACTTGTAATTACGCTGCGATTTACCGGGGATAAAATGTCACGGCGCGATCTGGATTTGGGAAATTATGCACAAACACCACTCAAAAGAATGAGCCGCGGGGAGATTACAGCCAAAAGTTCAATTACTCCCGTAATTATTCCCTCGTTTCCAGACTTGTTGTGGCTGCGGCTAAATGAGAAAATAAGTGTGTAAACTCAGGTGTGTGGTGTGTTTATCGACTCCGGGGGTGCTCAGGTGTATAGATCCGCCGAGCGTCTCTCGGGGGTGTGTGTGTGTGTGTGTGTGTGTGTGTGTGTGTGTGTGTGTGTGTGTGTGTGTGGGGGCATCTTCACCTCATAATGTGCGACCCGCTGGGACTCGGAGATGAGCTGAGCGCTGCACACTTTGCAGTAGCTGTCTGTGAAAAGCCCTTGGTCCACCTCTGTTGACTTCATCTGTGGGAAGAGACAAACGCAGACACGATCACCGACCCGGACCCACCAACGTTCAGGAAATACAGAGCCGGGAATTCAATTACACTTTCATCGAGAACATGTTGGATCGCCGCCGTTCGGGCCGAAACCTTGGAAAGTAACATCTCTCAGATTTCAATGAAACTTTGCATTTGTTGTTCCTTTTGATGACTTAAAACAAAAATAAGTACTTTTACGTCAAAATCGCCATGGAAACAAGCTCCCATGATTTATGCCATATTTTGGTTCTCCTGCGACTGGGAGCAGTGAGAATTCTGACCCATCTTCTCAGGGACATATACAGAAGGGTTTTCAAAGTAACATCATCATTGGAAAGTACAACGCTTGTACTTTCCAGACAGAGGTTACTTTATATCAGGATATAACTTATTAACCTGAAAATGTTAGTTTTACGTCTCTTTTTGTAAAAATGAAACAAGGCCATCACAAGCTGCTGGTACGATAGCGCCCACTGCTGGGACAAACCCATAAATTGAGTTTAGAGAAGGACAGCTGTACTACATATACAGTTAATAAAATTTGACTTCAGGTTGTATTAAGAGGGAATCCGCTGACCTCGACTTTCCACCCCATGGCTGATTTTCTCAGTCAGAAGATTCTTAAGATGATTGGATGGGGGCATTACATTGAGTTACACTCATTTATAAACACAAACACATGCGGATGCACCGATACCAGAGCCGATACCAGAGCCGATACTGTAGAGTACTCGGAAAAAGATTCTTGATACAACCTGGCAGCTGCTGTTCAAGACAGCAGGAGCTATGTCCACGGTTGGGCGATTCTTTAATTTTAATTAGAAAGACAAACATAAGACGGACTGTACATTATGTTCTGACAAAATATCAAGCGAAGGAGAAAGATAGTTCGTACAACACCAACAACACACACGATATTTGGACCGGCAGAATTAGACTGATGTCGCCTAGTAGTTCAACTGCTCAGCCAGTAGCTTTGAGCCATGCTACATGCTAAAGAGTCTCCGTCACACTGTAAAGCTGTTGAGCGGCAAGTGGCTAAAAGTTCATACTTGAACTCGTCCTTTAAAGTTAATTGTGTGTTGGGAATGCACTGATAACAGTTTTAAACATGTTTTTTAAAAAAAACACCACGGACTAATTCATCGCGTGAGTCCATGTGTGATAATCTCCTTCAGCGTAGAAAACAAGGCCTCCAACACGCGCGTCCAAACATCCAAACATGCAAACATCACGTTTCCATTCATGTTCGTGTTAATTTGTTGAAAAATTATCAAAACTCTGCCTGCTGCAATATAGAAAGAAAAACAAGCAACCTCCTCACACACTCACAAGTGTGTCGCTCCAAACCAGCCAATCAGAAATCAAACCCTATATAGTGTCATCGGGGGTTTAGCCAATCCCAGTCAAGGTAGGCCACAGCAGATTCTGAATGTAGCTCCTATGATCCAATATTCAAATTGAGGAAAAGCAAGGAGGAGCTAGAAACTTAGAATACTGAAGGTTTCTGGACCGACCAGACCAGGAGGAGGAGACCAGGAGGAGGAGGAGAAGAGGAGGAGGAGGAGGACAGGAGGAGGAGGAGGAGAACATCTGGATCATAGGACTCCTTTAAAGATAAATAACTTTTAGTCTCCACGTTGATTTACAAATCCCCCGATTCCCCTTTTATGACTGGAGTTCCCTCGAGCCAGCGTTGGTGTCCCCACCATTATAGAAGAACGAGGCGCACGCCACACACACACACACACACACACACACACACACACACACACACACACACACACACACACACACACACACACACACACACACACACACACACACACACACACACACACACACACACACACACACACACACACACACACACACACACACACACACACACACACACACACACACACACACACACACACACACACACACACACACACACACACACGATTTGTGTTGTCACAGTCGTGCTCCGTCGGTCTCCAGGGAGCCGAGACAAACCAACCACATTGTAATAGAGCAAGTAAACAATGGTCTCATTTCATACTTTCATCGCCGCTAATCAATATTTCATTACTACCTCCAGCATCCGAGTTGCTGACAGACGCTGAGCAGCTTCGTGAGCGACCAGTCAGAAAAGACACTGGATACCAAAACCGCCACTTCAGGCACGCAGCGAGGTTGTGTTTGACGACAATAAATAAACGACGACGGACTAAACTGGCCCGAGTGCTTCTTGGAATTTCATTAAAAAACATGAACTTCTGGAGTAATGAGGGATTCACAGAGACGAGGCCGCAGAAAGAGTTTTTGGTTTTGTTTTCTCTCTCTCTCTCTCTCTCGCTCTCTCTCTCTTTGCACAGCCGAGCCGTCTCTGCTTTCTATTACTTATTCAGCCCGGCTGTCATTCGGAGGCTCACATTTCATATTTGGAAGCAGTCGGGCTCAACTCGTCCTCGTTTACAACGAGCACGTCTTCATTAGAGGCAGCGGGGCGGATCACAACCGAGGTCGTGTGGGTATAAAAGCAAAATCTCCCCCGACTCGCTTTCAAAAACACCGAGACGAAACAAAGAGAGGCGCAGCATTATGAGCCGATGTTAATATTTACTTGGTCTTTTGACTTACAAAGGATGCCTGTGGAATATGCTTCGCTGAAAGACACCAGACTGCATCAACCTTTAAGACCACAAATGGACACCGATCTGCAGAAACGTCTCGGAATTTCAGATTAAAATTTCTAAACTGTTTTGCATAGACAGAATTTGACAGTAAATACATAACGACCAGCCTGTGGTGTCCTTTAATTGCTGCCAAGTATATTAAATGTTCCAAGTTGTACAGCTTCGACGTGCCAATAAGTCGTGGTTTCATGGGCTGTGACTCATAAAAAGTAGTATTTGAAAATTAAAGATCAAATTGAAAGCAATTCTACAAAAAAAACTAGAAAACAGTTTAAATGTAAAAAAAAAAATAAAAATCACATAAAACGTGTAAAAAGCGAGTTGATCTAAATAGATTTCTAAAAGAAATCATGCCTAATATACTACATGATTTATATTTATTAAATATTATAGTTAACACATGTTGGGATCTATAGGTGAAAAAAAAGAATTCAATCTTCACATATAGCTGCAACTGTTGCACAAAGGACTTTAACCAAAGCATTTTTTTATTTTTTATTTTACATATTACCATTACACTTTTACTTTCAGTAAAACAATAACTTTACCCTTCAGTTATTTCTTCTCATGCTGGGAAAAAGGCTTTAGTCGGGCCTCTTTATGAGAGAAAAACACGCTATCATACATTAAACTCCCATATTACGCTAAATTCACTTCCTAATGGTTTTCTAGCAGTAATGTGTCCCCACAGAATGTATGACGCCTCAGAAGTGAAGAAAGTCTGTCGTCTTCCTCACTTTTTAGTGCATGAGTGCTCAGACAGGCGATTTTCCCTTGATGATGTCATGCAGGGAAGTAAGCCCTCCATCTGGTAGTGGACACTCTCTTTGTCCGTCCGACTGGTCGGTGAGCTCTGCCCTCTAAACTTATAAGAGGGTGCAATTCTTTCCTCCTTGCAAACACGACCAGAAAGCAGACACAGTTCATTTAAGGGGACAGACACAGAAACAGCCTGTTCTCAGTAGGGTCACTAGAGGGACTTTTAGACTGAAATTCAGGACCTGATTTGGGGAAATACACTTTGAATAGTCAGTTGGGCCTCTGACATCGATGTGAAATTATTGAGAAACGGTATAATATGTGGCCTTTAAAGTTCCTCTACCAGAATCCACATGGGAAAAATTACATATTTAGTACCCAGTTTTAGTTGTTTATGTAAATCTCTCATACGTTGTCAATCCTTTCTGAAGGAAATTCCTCATCACACTCAGACAAACACGTATTTCCAGCATTTAAATCTCGTGAAAGACACCCGGGTTTGTTTACGTCTCAGCGTCACGGAAACTCCCGAAGATTCCCGATGCAAGATCCCGTTTGTTCACTGGATCTCTCCAGATCTGGATTCTCACTGTAGAAATTATCTACGATCTGTTTCACAACATTTCAGACTCTTTCTTTGAGAAAATCTGGATTTTTTTTTTTCTCCCTGAATCAGTTAAATGTTGATATTTTTGCTGGAGCTGCCGCCATGCCATATTTGATTTCCCAGAATCCCTTGTGGTCGGTTTTCCAAGATGGCGTCAGTCAGGAAAGAAACAGTTTGATGACTACAAATTCCAGTTTGTTTGTAAACCTATTGGAAATTAGTACCAATGAGTGGTGACGGTCTTGTTTTGGAGATTTTAAAGATTTTTTCTGGTAGAGTAACGTTAACAATGGGAGAACACGGACATTCTAGTGGACAGACCACCAAGTTGTTATTACGGTGACTGTCAAAATAAAAGTATCAAGTCCCAGGAGAATATGGACTTGGGGTCATGACACGATGGAGGAAACATTGTTCTGATTGTCTCTACTGAGCATGTGCAGAACTACTACTTGCCACGGCCGTGGTACGCATGACCAGCAGCATCGTTTCAGAAAAGTTTTCCTCCCCCCGTTTCCATGGAGACTGAGCATTTCCAAAAACTTCTCCCGGAGGAGCCATTTTCAAAAAGTTGCATTTTCAGTGGCTCCGAGCCTCGTTGCCGTGTAAACAGACACCTAAAACAAAAGGTTTTTCATTTTCAGTCGAAAATGTTGTGTAAACAAGGTCTAAAAGCTGCTCGCCCCCCCACCACCACCACCACCACCTTTCCCCCACCTTCCCCCCAGCCAACATTTTTCCAACAGCCTAGTTTATTTCGTTTCAACTCTCCAGGACATGACGTGACCTTGCTGGCGCCTTGCAGCAGGAGGCGCGCTGCCTCCGAGCCGCTGCCCTTCTGCTCCCTGGTTCTGCGGCTGCCCGGCGGCCGCAGCCAGACCGACGGTGGAACATGTCAGACACGGCAGAGGTGCAGCGGGACAAACAGCCAGCGACTGAGAGGAGGCGTAAATAAATCATCTCCTCATCTCTCAGCCGCAATCGGCGGGGAGCAGCATTGTTTCCTGCTCGGATTCTGCAGGACAAACAACATAAATGAGCGCCTCTAAGAGCTCTGTCAGCCCGCGCCGGAGTTGGAACCACTGCCTGATTTAGCGATGGTGCACAGATGCTGGAAATGAATGATTAATCACCCTAAATTCTGTTAAGAAGCACAAGCGTCAGCGGCAACAGCAGCAGCAGCAGCAACAGCAGCAGCAGCCGGGGGGACAAAAACAACTCTGATTTTTGACTCGGTTTCCTCCAGCCAGAGGAAACGATTGTTGCCGCTGCTTTCAATGAGACTTTTAAAGTCTTATTGCAGATTAAGACCGAACAGTTTGGACACCACAATGTGGGCTAAACAGTTTAGTTTGAAAATACAATATGTCTCCACAATACATCATCACACTGGAAAAGATAAAGGAATTTCTTTCTGCTGGGATTTGAGCTCCTGTGCATGTTTAGTTAGTATTTACTGGGTTTACAGTTTTGGATGACATGAATGGGGAAAAAAAAGGAAGGAAATCACTGAATTGGCCATATATTTATTCATGTGATACTTAAAATTCATCCCTCTAAATCCATCCTGTATGTCGGGAACAACGTGACAGACGAGATAGACAAGAATAAGCACCATGACGAGACACATCAGCAATGTATTGTTGACGAAAATTGAACCATCAGGCCAACTCGCTCCAACGGTGCATTCAGGAGACACAAAAGAATCGGAAGCAACACAACATCATCATTAAACCTCAACATTCCAACAAGAACACAACTCCAGAGACGTTACACCATTTTTGTCATTTTCCTCAGTAAAAAAATTAATTGGCAGGAAGCCCCGCCCCTTTTTGGGGGGCAAATCCGGTTGTCATTTTTATGTTGAGGCGGTGGGGGGGGTTGTCGGCAGCTGCTCAAAGTAACTAAGACACAACTTGCAATCTAACTTGGTTATTTTTAAAAGCAATTAATCAGGAAAGTAACTTTTTAAAGGGGCAACTAGTGATCAATAATTGGATTACATTTTTAGTAAAGTGGCAACACTGGGAGTCACGACACATTTTTTGTCCATCTACTGTGCATGTGCACAACAACTGTTCAGTATGGCTGTGGTGTGCATGCAGAGCAGCAGCGTTTCAGAAAGGTTGGGTTTTCCCCGGTTTCCACGGAGGCCCTTTCGAAAAGTGATCCCTGGAATATATGATTCTAGTATAGAGGAGAGAAGGAGTAGATTGACAAAAAAATTGAACCGTCGCCTAAAGTGATGAGTTTCTAACACCACCGGACTATTAGTGAAGCCAGAGGGGACATTCACACACATGGGGATTCGACGATCTTCCACACCAACTGAACCACATTTTAACTCGATGTTGCAGCACATGAATTTAATCGTTTTACTCTTAACTTTCATCCTCGAAAACCACATGAATTTTTAAAATGCAAGCTATGGATGAGAAAAAGAAGTGGCCGGCGGCTCGAGCCTATAAGAGTGGGGGTGCAGGCCTTTACTCTATTTATTGACTGCCCAGCTATTATACATGAGCCATGAGGAGTCGGCGTGGATCAGGCCTCGTCGTTCCACCGTGAATCGCAACGTTTATCAGAAGGAAAACTGCTCCTTCCAGCATGCCGACTTAAAATCAAATCCCCACTATTGTCTCCAAATGTTGTCTGGGTGAAATACATTTCTGCATCCTGGTGGGGGTGGTGGTGGTGGTGGTGGTGGTGGTGTGTGGGGGGGTGGTGGGGTTGCACACTGTCGTCTGCCGTGCCTTGGACTTGCTCTGCAAGTGCCACAGTATAACTTATTAAGCAGAGAACGTGGTATGTAACAGGGAAAATGGATGAGTCATTTTGGAGTCCAGTGTTCCTCAACTCATGTCGTGGATGACCCAGTTCCCTGCACGTCTCCGACGCTCCCGTTCTCCAGCACACCTGCTCGAAGTGACTTCGTCACCAGCGATGGATAAAACACGATTTATTTTGTGTGTGACACAAATCTGCATCTTGAATAAGTTTAGCGTGGGAGCAACTGAGTGAACAATGGAGCACTACAACAGTCGTCTTCATGAGTATTATTGGTTGAGGTCTCTCAGGGGCGCGTTCATGATTGACGGGATGAGGGATCCTGACATCTGCCATCCTGATGATCCCGACATCACAGTAATCCGCTTCTTACGGTTCCTTCAGCATCGCCACCTCCATGAGAGAGAAGGAAGTCACAGAAACGAGAGGCTGAAATGGCTTTTCTCTGCAGGGTTCACTCCTCGTTATGGAGTCAGGAGTTTGTTTGTCCAGGAGAGGCTCAAAGAGGAACCAGCAGGTGAACCAGGGACATCTGGACAAAGGTCCCATCCCTCATCTTGACTCCATGTCACTCGAGACGTATCAGGCCAGACATCTTGCTGTAGTTATGGACTCAGACATTAAACTCAACAGCCACATTCGGACAATAACAAAACCAGATCACTGCCGCCTGAAAAATATTGCCAGAATTAAAGGATTTCCCAAAAAAAAAAAAAAGAATCAAGAAAAACTTGCGTTTGTATTCAGTAGGCTGGATTATTGGAACGTGGTGTTTACAGGTTCTCAGTAAATAAAAGAAAAGTCTTCGATTAGTGCTCACCAACACAATGAGCGTAGAGAACATTATGCCTGAGCGTCAATCTCTGCTCTCTCTGCGAGCTTCAAAATCTGACTTCTGCTCGAGGAAGGTTTGAATACGTCAGAAGAAACAAGGTCAAGCAGCGATTTTAATGTATTTCTTTGATTTCTTTGTAAAGCGCTGTGTCTCGCCTCGTGTCTGAACGCTGCTGTAGTAATCAATTTGCTGACAGTGAGGAGGCACAAGGACGTCTTAGACCTTTCACATTCGGATAGTCCAGGACTCGCTTCACTTGAGGGAGGGAAGAATTTTCTCCCCTTCATTTGGTTCTGGTGGCGTTCAGGTTCTGTTCTTAGACCGGATCAAACCGCCTGAAAAACGTCACGCAGTTACACCGGATGCTGTTTGGGGGCGCCGTCGCCCGAAACAAAACACTGATCAGAGAGGAAGTAAAGAAGAAACACGCCTCATTGATTGGTCCAGACTGAAAGAGGAAGTCCCGCCACTTTAGCCCGTGGTGGCTAGGCTAGTTAGCTCGTGGCTAATGGGTAGCCACAAACAACCGTGATATAGAGTCTCCAGACTAGATATCAATGATAGTCTTCCTCTCTACTTCTGCCAGCGAGATATTTTCCAACGTTTTCTTTTTGCTTCCGCTTCTTTTGATTCGCGCAGTTAGATTTGCTTGCTTACTACCCAGAATGCATTGCGCTGTACGTCACATCCTCTCGCCCCCGCCCGCCAGAAAGATCGTTTGTAAACAAATGGAGAATGAGCTTTTCAAGGGGCCCAGAGACCTTGTCACCCAAACAAGACGGTTTTTGTCTGAAGAGACTCTGATATGGAGCAAACGGGGGAATGTGAACACGAGCGACCATGAGCTCCAGTGGACTAAACAAGACAGAAGACAGATGGACAGATAAAGTAGAAGTTTGTGGTCTGACCCTCCTGGCCCCATTACATCTGCAGCAAGTGGAGTTATGCCTGTTTGCATCCGAAACCCAACTGGAACAGAGACTTGCTCATGTGGAATAGTTGAGTTTTCTCTGCGACAGCGAAAAGTGAAATGTGTCGCATTTGGTGCCATAGAAATAAAATTTTATTCAAATTGGATGGACGGATGGCAATCCCTTATAAAACTAATATTAATCATAAAACTTGTTCGCCGGTCTGCAGCTCAGAGAATCAAACCTCTGCAGCTGGACGGACGTTCAGTTTGAACCCATTAAAATCACCACGGATGAAGAAGTCAAATATTTCAAACATAAGGATGTTTTGGCTCTTCACGTGACACCGGCTCCTCACTTGTCCATTATTCAGCAGCACATTAAAGAAAGCAGGAAGCGTCCCGCTGAGTGTGGAGCACCGCTCTCCAAAGATGAACGCGCGGCTCTCCGCGGCGATGAATTCATTAAGCTAATGGAGTTTATAGTCAGACACACTGATATAATTGCAAGAGGTTGACTCTCTTCTGAATGAGAAAAATATTAATTTTCAACCAGCGTAATTGGATGAGGGGAGGAATTTCAGTTATGAATCAGCGGGGGGGGGGGGGGGGGGGGGGGGTTCGCTACACAATTCAATCATCAATATCTGATCAGAGCAGCTGGTGTCAACATCTTTACACCGGGACTCTCGGTACGGCACCGCCGGCTCATTACGCCGGTCCATATTGCCACTTTGGTGGAGGGGAACCGCGGGACGGGGGCGGCAGAGGGAACGCCGCATTGCATTGACAATCAAATTAGCGGGAAGCCGGCTTGTTCCTCACACCTAGTCAACACCGCTCACCGTCTGTCTTTGACTATGACGAGCCGCCAGCAAATCAGCAGAGGCAAGCTGTGCCGAGCTGGAAGCCCGAGGCTGGCCGAGTGTGTGCGGGAGGGTGGGGTGGGGGGGGGGTGGGGGTGGTGGGGGGGGGCTGATGAAACAGTCGGAGGGAAAGGAGTGCAGAGATGAAAGAGAGGTCACAGCAGCCGGTGCCCAGCAGATGTTCCGGCTATAAAAGGTCAGCTGTAATTCGTTAGGGAGAGTGTTAAGCTGGGAAGCTGGATGGATGCCCATGCAGACGAGATGGACTCGTTCCGATGGGCGGGGGGGGGGGGGGGGGGGGGCAGCCATCAACAGTAAATTCTGGTTGGAATGTCCTGTGGGCACACTGCAAAAGCTCAAATCTTCCCGTTTAAGTTTCAGGCTAACGCGGTTAGACATCATCCACCCACGACGTTCGAATAGCAACACAACTGTCGTTATTTAAATAAAAGAGGTAGAGTCACACTTTGGCAACAGGCCATAATACTGCCGGCCAAGAAAATCTGAATGATCACATCTTGAGCCGAAGCAGACGTTTGTTTGGGGGTATCCTGTGGAAGCTGCAGCAACGTGCAGAGAAAAAAGAAGGTGGTTCACAACCTGCAAAGACTTTACTTTTATTAGTAACCCCGTCACGTCTGCAGCGAGTGGATTTATGTTTGTTTGCTTGTTGCTCTCTGTCCTCTCCTCTTCTCCCTTTCTATCCTACCAACACCAACCAGAACAGCAGAGAGCCTCCACCCCCGAGTCTGGTTCTGCAGGTTTCTTCCTGGACAAATCAATTTTTTTGCCTTCCCACCGTTTCCTCTACTTGCTCGTGGAATTGTTGAGTTTTTCTCTGTAAAAGTGTCTTGAGATGTTGTATTTGCCGCCCAATTGAACACAAGTATGTTTTCTTGATTCCAGCTGCTTGTCATCCCACTGAGGTTATCAAATTCTAGCAACGGGATGTGTATGTAGAATTCTATTAACGTCCTGTTGAAGGTGGCCGATGATAAAGTGGTACAACAGGTGTGTGTGTGTGTGTGTCTATGTGTCTATGTGTGTTTTTGACTTGATGGATCAGTATCTAAGAGCAGGAGATCATATGCAGATCTTGTTCTCCAACTGTCACTGCTGCCTGGCAAATCATCAGTCGTCAAGTTGAGTCGACAACACAGACGACATCTTGGAATCTGGTGATCATCAATCGATCAATCAATCAACATCAATTCTATATGACTTTAAATAAAAAATGTGCCTATAAATGGTTGAAAAGCACACAAGACCTTTGAACCACGTGTCAGATTACTAAATCCACTGATTCTATCGCAAACGTGTCAAATCTAGATTAAACACAATAAAACAGGATTTCTGACATAATCTTTAAAGTTCAGAATACTAGAATACAAATTAAACAAATCTTGCAATAGTTTGCATAAAAACATTTTTAAATGGGTTTTGAATTAGATTCTGCAATATACAGTATATACAATCTGCAGCTTAAATAGATACCAATAGAATAGAATAGAATAGCCTATATTATCATTATACAATGCATAATGGATTGTGGAGCTATGTAAGAGATTTCACAGTTGTTTGACAGTGTATGGCAGAGATGTTGTGAATAGCAACAGGTCAAACAAGGTGGAAACCAGCGTGCGGGTTCTCCTTCATGGTGTTTGACGCTCTGCTGAGGCGTGACTGACCTGCAGGCGGCGGGAAAATAAGAATAAAATGTCCTGATTTTTCAATTTAACATATTTATTTCTCAATGTGTAACTTTAACAAATATATCTAAACAACATCCAACTGTTTGGATTGTAACTTCGCAGTTGTTTTACAAATTTCTTCAACATGAAAACCCTGAACTAAATAACTACGCGGTGTTTTTTCTCAGAAATGGACAAATTAAAGTTCAGTTCCACCACGTACTCTTTTTTCCTTTGCCCTCTGGAAACGTTGTGACGGTAGAGCTGTAGATCTATGACGGAAGATCAGAGAGCAAAATCTCGTGCTTACCCAAGAGGTTCTCCAGATTAAAAGTAATCCCGCCGCTGGTCTTGCACTTTGCCCCACAAATATTGCAGCGAGCGTAATCTGCATCGCATTTTCAAAAGCGGAAGTGGTGCAACGCCAAAAACATGGTACCGTTTGATTTTATGCGAATCGGTGCTCGGTAGTACCAAGGGAATTTAGTCGGTTCCTATAAAAGTACTGCAGTCGGTACCCATCCCTACAAATGGCTCCTTTTCAGTTGAAACTGTAAACCGAGCCGAGGTGAAGGGCCTAAATTAGCACCTTATGATGCAATCGATTCCGTAATTGTCAAGCTTTTTCAAGCCCAAAACCGACACCCAAGAGGACCATCCTGCCCAATAGCATTTGACTTTTCGACTTTTTCCTAGCAGTGAACCATCCATCTTCTATCCCTGGAGCCGATCCCAGCTCACGAGGATACACCCTGGACAAGTCGCTGGTCCATCACACATATAAACAGACATACAGTCACCGTGCGGCCCACAGCTGTGGACCAGCAGAATACAACGACAAACCGTGTTATCTCGTCCTCGGATGATTTGATTTGAAAAAGCTTCGGTTTTCCTTCGCGGTGATCAGGCTCCGCCCACAAACACACACCTCCGATGCCTCCTGTGAGCAGCTGTTGGAGGCCGAGCGGCCACAGACTGTTTCCTCTTTCCTGAACTGTCAGCAAGATGAAGCACAAAGCTTAAAGAAGACGAGAAAGAGCGTCAGCCAACACCTGCCTCCGCCGAGCGTTTCCAGCTGTTCTGGAGCTGCACCGACAAAGTCCAGCCGAATAGTGCTGAATCAATCAAACATTGTTTATTAATCATTTCCACTGTTGATCTCTCACTTATTCGGCAGCAACAACCAATTAAATTAAGATGTGTTTTAGAGTTTTGAGGTTTGATCAATAAGGTAAATATATATATAAATACCTTTACAATGAAGACACTGTATTATACATTATGCACTGATATGTCTCCTCCATGCCGATAATACAAACATTAATTCAACTCTTCCAAATACATCAAAACGCCAGCAGTGTTTGGACTGTGAAGTTTATATAGGACATTTCACAGTTTGAGTCATTTTAATGCCCCGGGCACACGTGTGGATTTTCACTCTCGTCACAGTGATAATTACAGCCACTGGTTTTCAGCGACGCCACATAGCAAAGTCCTTTAAAATGAGAAATAACGTCTATAGCTTTCATGTTCCAACCACTTCAAGGACGCCGATTCGTCCAGGATTTGCCCATTTGGGAAATATATGATCATCATTCCAGTCATGTATCTACTAAATTCACCTAATCCAGATTAATATCTGAAGGGACTGGGAGATTATGTAAAACAGAGCACTCACACATGAGCATGTAGCCTGAAACTTGGAATGGAAGAAGATTCACAGTCAAACACTATCAAACACACAACGGTGTCATTTTTACATGATCGAGCCAAACAAATTCTGATTGTATTTAGGAGTACTTAAGACAAAAGATTTGGACATATACATTACACTTCACTACAAATACCTACAGAAAGAAAATAAGATTACAGCTTCCACGTAAATATATAAACTAGAAGGAGAAGATAGAAACTGTGTAGAACGTTAACGTGTTCTAAAGGAAAGTAGTGCAGTATCCAGGAAATAAAAAAAAAAGACAGATGGTAGAAAAAAACAAACTAACCATAATGGGGTAACGGTGCACAGGCGGAACCAATCGGTGCGAATTCTGTACGAAACGCTTTCCCCTGTGCATGATTGTTACCGAGGTTTCACGTGGAAATGCATCATTGTTTGTGTTTTCATGTCAGAAAAGCTTCATGTTTACGTGGCAACACTACAACGGCTGTTTACACAGAAATGGCAGCAACACTGAAAACGATGTAGTTCGCATGCCAGGCCACAAGGTGGCACTGTTGGTTGTTTTTGTAATGAGAGGACAGCAGAGAACAATACACTGTAAACATTAACGGTGACCGTCAAAATAAAAGTACCAAGTCCCAGGAGAATATGGACTGGGAGTCGTGACACCACAGAGGAAACTTTGCTCTTATCGTCCAGCTACTGAGCATGTGCAGAAGAATTATTGATTATGGCCGTGTTGCGCATGAACAGTAGCAGAATTTAAAGTTGCGTTTTCCCTCATTTCCATGGAGATGGAGTCGGAGCATTTTAGAAAAGTTGCGTTTTCCGTGATTCCGAGCATCGTTGTCGTGTAAACAGTCCCCGATAACGCAACAGAAGTTTTCCATTTTCAGTTGAAAACGTTGTCGTGTCAACGGGTCTTAGTTAATATTTCTAGCTACCTTCCTAAAAATAAAATACCGTAATTTATGGACTATAAGCCGATACTGTTTTCACACGCTCTGAACTCTGCGGCTTAAACTAGGACGAGGCTAATTTATGGATTTTTACGGGCTCAGGAGCTTCATACGCCCAATTCATGGGCGATGCGTTCAGGTGCATCACGTAACTCTGGGCTGCTGGCTGGCCAATCGTCCTCGCCAGAGGAAAATCTTCTTCCTCAGAATCATAATCACCAAATAACCAATAAAATACTTCATCAACAGAGATAAAACCCTCAGTGTAGCCTATATATATTTAAATAGTTTGTCTTTTTTTTTTATTTGGTGGGTGCTGCTTATTAGAAACGTTTACATATTATGAAAATGTAAGAATATATTGTTTTTAGATTGATGTACTTCTAAACGGGTCTTGAAAATGTATGTATAATATAAGAATACTGCATGTACCATACACATAAGCTTATTTGGAGAAAAAGAAAAATAGAAGTGTTTTTTGAACACAAGTTTAAACAACAGGTTTGTTTTGAACCGGTTCAGTAACTGACATTAAATATACTGTAATGGCTGTTAATCTTATTCTCGGGTGAAAAACAAAAAAAAGAAACAAGTCGATGAATCAGCAAAGTCGTATATATCAAGTAAACAAAAAAAAAATACTCTGTTTTGACATTTGTTTATGGATATTAAACAATCTAAATCTTTCTTCTCTGGAAAATCTGCTAAAAATGCAATTTGAAGATTAAAAAAAAAAAAAACTGCAGAAAATAATTGATTCTTCTTCAAAGTCATCCGTCTTCACGTCACATTTCTCCTGTGATATATCCTGAGATATACGAGGCCCAATAAACAACTGCCACCGCTGATGACAGTTCATTTTTTTATCCCAATAGGAGGATTAATGGACGTCCGGCTTGTCTTTCATTTCTGGCTCTTGAGATTTCAGGCGGATGATTTTTGGCTGGAGCGCGTCGCAGTATTTTTGCCTCACCTTCACCTGTCCTGCACCACCTGGGGAAGCTTCTGGCGCCGTCCTGCCGGCTCATTTTCACCCCACATCTTCTAACCCAATCAGGGCTCCACGGTAAACGACAGGAAGCCGCCGCGCCCATCCCTCTCGTAAAGCACTCCAACCTGGTCATTAATGGAGGACGCTCCATTTTTCATGACGGAGAGACTTTCATTCAAGTAGTATTAAAAAAGCTGCTGAATTATGCAGCGCCTCAGACGGAGCTTTTGCTCTTGACGTCCGAGCCGCTCACTGTGACTCGGGTGTTTGCATACAATGGAAGAGCGTCATGAAATAATCATGAGAAAATGAAATGTCGCTCGTGGGCCGGTGGACGAACGGCGGGACGTCATTCAGTCTACATCCCACTGGATTCACAAGAAATCCTCTGATATTAAAGAAAATCTGGCGCATGGGTGTGTTGTTTCATTACAGAAACAAACCACAGCACCCACTAGAGGTCTGGCATGCTAACTACAATTCAACGTTTCGTTTTCAAATCATTGCCAAAGCTTTCGATACTCCAGTTCAGGATTCTGCACCGAATAAAAATCTTCTGGAGCCACAAAACATTTTGATTATTTCCAAGTCAAGTTCGCCATTTTAACCATTTGAGTAGTTTTTGCTTCATTCTTGGCCGTTTCTAGAACTTTTTTATTACGTCTAAGTGCGTAAGCATGGTACACTGAAAAAAATGGCTCATTAGATTTACTTAAAAACAATCTTAAAATCAATTTGCACTCAATTTTGAAGTAAAATTTATTTGATAATTTCAAGAAACAGTAACTTCCCATAATCAAGTAAAATGTACTTAACCACTTATTGTGACAATTGTGTAATTTTACAGGGTTTTTTTACACGTTTGGAATAAAATAAAAGATAAAAAATACATTAAATACAATAAAATTTTATAAAAAAATTTAATTAAATACATTAAATACAATAAAATGTAATAAAATAAAATAAAAGAATAAAATAAAATAAAATAAAATAAAATAAAATAAAATAAAATAAAATAAAAGAATAAAATAAAATAAAAGGAGTAAGTTCCACTTAATCATACTGATGTTCTAATTTTATTTATTTATACCAATTAAGGAAATTGAATTAAATATAATCATAATCATTATATATATTACTGCACCTCAAAGTTTGTGTTTTCAGTGTAGAAGCGTCTCATAAAGTGGTTTAGAGCACAGAGGTCATGTAAATGGAACTAAAATGCAATGAAAGTTTTCTATTTTCACTTGTAAACGCTGTCGTGTAATCGGGGCCTTTAAGAGACTCGTGGGAATTGTTGCCCGTGAACGAGCATCATTGTGTTACCTGAAGGTGCTAAATCCACTGAGTAATCTTGGGGAAAAGGATTACATGATACCCAAGAATGACTCCCTCATGTTTGTGGTCTTCAACTAATCATTCAAACCTCTGTACTTCTATCAGCCACATTCAGAAGAGTCGGAGTTGATCTGAGACACTCGGCCGCCTGCAGAAGTCAACAGTCTGTGCAAATGTGACGTTTTTCCTGCTTTTCCTGCGTCTTAAGATCAAAACACTTCCAGACAATGGTGCCTTCTTTAGCTTTTATTTCTATTTATACATTTAAAAATGCATGTTTTGTCATTTTATGCAAAGAACCATTCTGATGTTGATTCCAGCTTTTGTCCAGGAATAAATGCTTGACATCATAATGTCAGATTAGCCCGAGCCAACGAGTCCATGACAGCACCAAACACTTAGTGTCTCTGGAAGCGCTTTCTGACGCCGTCAAACCAGCAGCCTTCCTCTTGAAGTTTACTTTGTCTCCTCCTGCTAAACTCTGCAGGGTTTAAATGTGACTGTCGGGGCGGCGTCCTCCTCTGATAAGAGTCTGGGTTGACGGGCATTGTGTCTCCACGTCGCCGTGTTGTAGTGCGATGACGGTCTGGCCAATGAGGAGGAGGGGAAAAAAAAACCCTGCTTTGTGGGAAGCCGCACAAAAGAGGCCATTCAGCCTTCCTCCGGGTGTCATTTGCTCCAACATCAATAAAGATGAGTGAAGCGGCGGCCAGAGCTGCTCGGCGAGGCGCCGCAGCCTCCTTCATGTTTCACTGATGAGCTGCATTCAGACGCCGCCTGTTCTTGGCTTTCCCTCATTATGACGAAGGTTTATCTTGGTATCATCTGGTCAGAAGACGAGCCGGCCTGTGTCCGCTGCTCGCCGGCTGATGAAATTAGATTTGCTAATGACCTTGGGTTTCAACGTCGACGGACTATAAGGCCTGAGCTCCAGCTCTTGGCACCGAGGTCACACGAGGTCACACGAGGTCACACGAGGTCACTGGTGATTGACCGAGACCCTTTGAGGCTCAATTGTTGAATTTCTTAAAGTCCAACTCCATGGAAATGGGGGAAAAACGCAACTTTTTGAAAACGCTGCATCTGCACATGCTCAGTAGATGAACAATTGCTGAGAAATTAAATTGCTGTGTTATGTCACAGATGTAGGTTGATGCTAAGTTTAAGACAAACTTGTTGTTTGAAGTTTTTGATAAAGACGTACTTGAGAGGTAGGATTAAATAGGGTTATACTTCTTCCTACTACTTTGTTTGTTTTATTCAGTATTTTCTTTTATTTACATGTTCAAAGTTTCCTCCATCATTGTTTTCAAAGTTTCTGCCGTTTCTGTGCAAACAGACGTCGCTTTCAAAACGTGAAACAAAAAGGTAAAACCATGCTCTTCAACTGAAAAGTCGTTGTGTAAACAGGGCCGAAACCTAAAAGGTTTCTTTTTTCACATTCAGGCAGATTGATGACTTGGTTTCCATCACGCCTCTCAAATGCGTCTAAAACTCAAGAAAAGTGGCTAAACACCTCCAAAGCAGCGTCACCTCCTCAGGTCAGGATCCTTTTGTCTATTCAAACCCCAAAGAAGAGTCGCACTCCTTCCAAAACACAAACGTCCACATTTCGGAAACATCTTCAAGGACAGTTGATCCGATTCAAACTGGACAAATGAGGAAATGCCCAAACTGTCGTGAACCTGATCGGTGACATTTGTTACCTGGGCGAGAAGGTTATATTTTCGTCTGTATTTAATTATTAATATGTAGATAATTTACTAACTTTTCACAAAAACTATTAACCCGAATTGCATGAAATCTTGAGGGATGATTTGTCATCATCCGAGGACCAATCGATTACATTTTGGGACGTTATCGGCTAACCGCTTCCGAACAAATCCCCCAAAAAACACGAAAACAAATGTCCCACACAAAGCGGATGGGAGAGGCACCTCATGGAGGAGATCAAAGGAGATCAGCGTCTGTTGCCATGGAGACGCTCCCTGCTCAGTGTTTCACACAGTGATGTAGCTACCTGGCGCGTTAGTTAACGTCGCTATGAGCTATCTGCTAACATGCTAGTGATGCTATCTTGGTTCCGCCAACAAATATGGCTGCGGTGAAATCTGCGCTCTACCGAGTGTAGCTCTAGTTTTTTTTATTGCGGGAAACAGGAAAACTTATGGGAACCATTGTTCTAATCTAAGCTGTGAATATTTGTTTGCTGGATTTTAAGTCCCGCTGCTCGTCTTCCACTTCACCTGTACCTCCAGGATGTAATCCTTCTGTTCCGTCATACTCTTTGTTTTCTGTCGCTGCTCTGGACTGTTTCTCATGTAAAATCCACCAGAAATGTTTTTGGGTTTTTTTTTTCCCCCTCCTGAGCTTTTCCATACTGCGGCACCCGATATTGGTTTTCGGTGAAATTTAGTTTTCCATCGTCTCAGAGGTGCTATTTTTCTGTCACGGTCCGCTCACTTCTGGCTCCGGCTTCGATCTGAGGAGATGAAACAAGAGGCCGGACGCCCACCGTCCTCCGACATGCGAGTGGAGAGGAGACGCCTGAGTGACGAGTCCCACCTGCTCCCCGGCCTGTTGGATGAAACAGCTAAAAAGTAGCTCCGGTCGCTGGCGGTGAGCTCAGCCGCCGTCCTGATTGTCGCTCTGCTTCGTGTGTGTGCGCGTGTGTGTGATAAATTCATTAAAAAGAATAATTTAATGGTATATATTGGTATTCCGACCATGAATTACCACAAACTGATTCCAACTCCAAATTAAAATCCTCCAAAAATTCACCCTCAGCACCAGAAGGTTGAAAGTGCACTCTCTCATTTAGCCTTCAGTTTGTCTTCCTCCAGCCGCTCCCATGCTAATTAAAACCATTTAAGATTAAAAATAAATAAATAATCCATTAAAAAAATAATGAACCAGACTACTGCAGTGGGAGACCCAGCAAAGAAATGTGTGACCTTCACCAACAAAGTGCAAAACCTGTTTAATGGAGAATGATGAGCGTACACGGGCGACCGCCGTAACCCATAAATTACAAGTCGGCTCATTCATTCCATATGCGGCGTTACAAGCGGTAAAAGTGGTAATTAATCACTGCAGCGCCACACATGAGGAGAATCAACGTGAGAGGGAGAGAAGTCCTGAGAAGCTGTGGCTTTGAGCTCCTGTCACCAAGAACTGCCGAAGCACTCAAACAGGGTAAAAACTCATAATGAGGTCCTGCAAGGAAAAAAAATACTGAAAGGAAGAAAAGAAAAGTCTGCACATCAGGCAAACTCTGGCAGATTCTCGAAAGCCGGCGTGAGTTTTCTGAGCTACTTATAGCAGCACTTTAAAAATCCTGCAGGACAGGGAGACAGTAATTTTCACCTCGGCGACGAACCTCCACAAAGGAAAGGTGTTGTTTACGCCGACGACACGCTGGTCTCGCTGGAGGCGTCGACAAACAGCCCGCTTCCTGCAGAACCGGCCTAACTCGCCCGAATTGCACAAAATCTTCAGGGATGATTTGTCATCATCCGAGGACCACTCCATTAGATTTTGGGACGTTAACGACAAACCGTTTCCAAATAAATCCCAAAAATTGCGGAAAAAAACTGTCCCATACAAAGCAGATGAGAGAGGCACCTCATGGAGGAGATCAAAGGAGATCAGCGTCTGTTGCCATGGAGACGCTCCCTGCTCAGTGTTTTACACAGTGATGTAGCGACCTGACAGGCTAGTTAGCATCGATATGAGCTAAAAGCTATCATGCTAGCGATGCTAACTGCCACACACAAATGTGGCGTTGGCGAAAGTCTGCGCTCTACCGATGGAGCTCTAGTTTAGTTTTTTTTTTGCTCCAATGCCATCGTATTTGTGAGGAACATGCGTTTGTGGGTTGAACAGCAGAGCTTAGCGTTTGTGTGTTTTGCAGAGTGGCGTGACATTGGGTGAACCTCGGCCTCCACGATGTGATTAGCGATACAAATCGCTGTGTTTTGAGCTTTTTCTCTAAAAAATAACAGCGTTCTTTCTCTTGCGCTTATTTAACACCAACTGATTCATGTAATGGTAATCGCTGTTTTTGTTTTTAGGTTGAGCACAGGCACAAAAAAACAACAACAAACAAATCTTTGAATTCCTGCCCTCGACCAAAACCAACTGCTTTTGAATTGTTTTTATATTTAGTTTATTTTCCCTCATATTTCTTTTTAAAAGTAGAGCAGATTGTGGATTTAGCTGTTTTCTAGTAATTCTATCTAAATTTTTGTTTTTCCGTGCTCTGCGGCCTCCAGGTATGAATCAAATCGGATTGTCAATCCAATAAGGAATTTTTATTCGGTGATCATTCATTTTTAGTGCTTTTCTTTCATACTGAAAATAATGCAGCTTTCTATTTGCAGACTATGGATGTAGGCTGCATGGAAGCAGATCATCGCCGTTCATCAGCCTGGTCTAATTAGAACTTTCTCATAAAATGAATCATGTTACTTCTGAGTCTTGTCTGAGCTTCTGTACTCGGAGCCTTGCAGTATTTCTGACCTCCACCACGTCGATCACTCGTGGGCTCAGTTTGGACGCCATGTTCCCGCCACAGCCACCAAAAGAACCGGACTCTGGCCGTCTGACTGGGATCTATTCTCCAGACAAGTTTGAGCAGGCTGGAAGCAGCCGGAGTGTGAGGAGCTGTCCAAGAACGGCATGAAATACATTTCCTTTATTTGACACGTATACAGAGAAGTACTGTCATACTTCGGGGTTTTAGGGGGTCTTACTTCCACAGCAGTGGTGATGAAGGGAGTGGATTTTATTTTCCCTTTCCTCACTGGAATCTTTTACTATTTCAAGGATTCAAACCATCAAGTTTCCAGATGCACCTTTAAAAACATCTTTAAGACATATCTTCAATTAATCAATCCTCCAACAAATAATTTAAAAAAATTAAATAAGATAATAAAATAGACAGTTAGTATATCCAGCTAGATGGACGTATGGATATTATAAAAAATTTGAAAATAAATAAAAAATAAAAAAAATGAAAAATTTGTGTCAATCCTCCAACACATAATTAAAATAATTAAACAAATGAAACCAATGCAAAAACAATAATAATGGTGGTAATAACAATAATAACAATAATAATAAATACTTTTTTTATTCATTTATTATTATCATTAGTATTTATGATATGGAAAATATATAATATATATATATAAACACTTATATAAATATATATAAGTAAAAAAGTATATTGATGGTTGAATTTTCATAAATAATGTACTATACTAAACATAAATACATTTAAATGCACAGATTTCATTAAATTCTTCATGTGTAAAACGTCATCTCTGCTCCAAACACTAAAACATAATTTAAGCGTAAATAAACAGGTTTCCCAGACTCCATCTTGTAAAGACACATTCCTTAGATTTTCTGTTGCACGTGTCCGTCGCCCAGCTCGCTCTGCGCAGCACTCCGATTGAAACTTCCGCCTTAACATTCGGGCGAGGAGCTCTTCCAATGTGTCGCTGTCACACTTTGATTAACGGTCAGTCCCAGTCCAGTCTGTGACTCAGTAACAACAGACACGAGCAGCCGTGTGCTGCAGCCATTACTTCAGGGCGGCGTGTGCCAATCCATTTACTCCCGTCCTTTACCCACTGAGCTGCAGAGGAATCATCACTGACAGTTAACCTTGCTGCTTTCAATGAAGGTCACCGTCTGAGTCACACTGAATCAAGGCGCAGGCTGCCAGAGTGCAGCTTTAATTGACAGAACAGCCACAGCCTTGAGCGACGTTATAGGACGTTTTTTATACGTAAACATTTAGTTTCAGACGCGTTTTCCTCCGAGCATTAGAATTTCAGGGATTTATTTATTCTTATTTGATATTTTCAGGTATTGTTTACCTTACCCTTATTGTTTACACGCCAATGTTTTAAGTGAAAACGCAGCAGGTTTCTTTTTTTTTTTTTTTTTTTTTATCTCAGAGGAATTTTGCATGAAAATGATGTTTGTTTGCACGGCAACAGCAGAAACGCAAAAAAACAAAAATGTAGTAGCATGCTGGGCCACTAGTGGGTGCTATTTGTTTTTATAATGAATCCACACACACACACACACACACACACACACACACACACACACACACACACACACACACACACACACACACACACACACACACACACACACACACACACACACACACACACACACACACACACACACACACACACACACACACACACACACACACACACACACACACACACACACACACACACACACACACACACACACGAGAACAATGAGATCTAAACATTAACAACGGGTGACGCAGACATTCTAATGGACCAAGTTGGAATTTTTACAGTGACTGTCAAAATAAAAGTACCGAGTCCAGGAGAATATAGACTGGGACTCATGCAGTCTATTTGCATCGAGGAACCTTTTTCCGGGTCGATAGTATTGAACTACCAAGAAAAGTGTAGATTTGTTGGATCTGGATGGACGGGAAGAAAAACATCTAAGGTGTCGTCATGAGCTTTGATCAGAGTTTAATATCGACATGCAAATTAACCAACAAGCTGTTTATTCTAATAACGGTTGGTATGAAGGGACATGAAGCTCCACCCACGGACCCAAAGAGGCCGATGACCATCCGAGTCACGCCGGCGGTGTTTGAGCGGCTCAACGCCGTCTCACCGATCGCCATCGCAGGTCATCAGCTCAGTTTTTTTTTATCTCGGCACAATTACGCAGCGGGAAATGGAAAGAGGAAATCAATGGGCGACTCTCTGACGGATGTTTCCACTTCCTCTGATTAGAGCTCCGGTTCCATTTGTGACCAACGTTGGACGACACTCTTTGTGGTCGTCCAACATTCTGACAATCTGGCTCTTTTCTCTCCCTCTAATTTTTTTTAAATACCAAGTCCGTGCCATTGTGGGTGCACAGTGCACGCTGCCTCGTCACAACTCAGTTTAAGTGGTCTGTAATTTACCCCGGGGAGCTGCTAACGCCATTAAAGTTGTCAAAGAGATTATTCATCCCGGGCGTCACCGCAGAGCTTTAACCCTCTTTAAGGTCATTCGTCGAAATGCTTCAGACACATTCCGACTCTGCTTTTATTGAAAGATGCATCCAGTCATACATCGTCCGCACCACCTTCCGCACCACCTTCCGCATCCTAAGGTCACAGACTGATGCATACGTCAAGAGTAACAATAAGCACCATTATACAGGTCGTTTAAAGATGAGACAATATTTGGGAAGACGTAAAAGACGCCCAGAATGACAGAATTCCCAATTTAAAGCTTTAAATGTCAAAGAATGAGATGAAAGCATCACTTTGTAATTGAGTGCTGCTTTTCTTTGGTCTCTGCTGGTTTGGGTTTAAAGACGCAACATTCTGTTCCATCATTACATTTTCAAATCCAACCTGCTCAGCACGTGTTCCCTTTGTCATGTTTAAAATCAGAACGACTTTTCAAAAATCTTCTCACAACCGACTGTTCCTCAAAGGAGTCGTATTATAAAAAATTCACTTCTTAAAGGTTCTCCAGCAGTACTAATCGTCTCCATACCTGGACTGACGCTCCAGAAGTCTGTCCTCTCTCTCCCTGGCTTGTTTCAGCTTTTAAAAAGTGTGTTGCTCCAACCAGCCAATCAGAAATCAAACCCTATATAGTGTCATTGGGGGTTTAGCCAATCCCAATCAAGGTAGGCTCCTCCCTTTGACTCCTCCCAAAATGAGGCAGCTCTGCTCTGGCACATGGCACCACGAGAGGAAGCACTTCCTCCTCTTCCCAAGATGGACATGTGTGGGCGGAGCCAGTCCAGCTCACACAGACACAGCAGATTCTGAATGTAGCTCATATGATCCAATATTCAAATGGAGGAAAATCAAGGAGGAGCTAGAAACTTAGAATACTGAAGGTTTCTGGACCGACTAGACCAGGAGGAGGAGAAAATCTGGATAATATGACTCTGTTAACTCAAAGTATCTCAGGCGTCGTTCACAACAAAAGTTGTCTCACGTTCTGTGAGAGAGAGAGAGAGAGAGAGAGAGAGAGAGAGAGAGAGAGAGAGAGAGAGAGAGAGAGAGAGAGAGAGAGAGAGAGAGAGAGAGAGAGAGAGAGAGAGAGAGAGAGAGAGAGAGAGAGAGAGAGAGAGAGAGAGAGAGAGAGAGAGAGAGAGAGAGAGAGAGAGAGAGAGAGAGAGAGAGGAGAGAGAGAGAGAGAGAGAGAGAGAGAGACACTGAAAGGACCTTCCTCATATGCAAGTAAGACTTCATGCTATATGATGATGTTTGTTCGTAAATTAAAAAAAGCCGATTCTGATAGGAAAACAAACAAACCTCTAATAGATTCCTACAAACCAACAAAAACTGCAAAGTGTGTGGCTTGAGATGATGAATCTGTCTCTCACACACACACACACACACACACACACACACACACACACACACACACACACACACACACACACACACACACACACACACACACACACACACACACACACACACACACACACACACACACACACACACACACACACACACACACACACACACACACACACACACACACACACACACACACCTTATTTTTGCTCGGCGAATCAAAAACACTCACCGCAGCAGAAAGAATCAATCAATGGCCCGACACAATGGGCAGAATGGTACTTTTTTTTTTTTTTAAATGTTTAAATCTTTGCTGACCTGTTGCCGACAGTGAGTAATGATAAGGACTAAAAGTGGGCTTGTCGGTCACCGGCTGTTGGAGGACTTCCAGTTCAGCCGTCTGGGGAAAGATATTGGAGTAAAACTCAACGTAGGCAAGAATTGTCACAACACCGTAGCGCCGGGAGATAAACACTCCTCATTATGCTGAGTGGGAAACTGTTAGATCGTGATGAGAACTCCTGGACTGATGCCACATGTGAGAAAAATAAACCTCACGCAAGGCAGATATTCTCCTTAATTATTAATCAAGGTTGATTTCTCATTACTCAGTGCAGTGCACAGAACCAGTGACTCTTTGTGGGCTGCCTCATTATCACCTGTATACCCATTAAAGCAGAACCTTCGCGTTAATATTACTTTATCTTTAATGCCTCTCGTCTTAAGAGGGTTATAATTATTAACCAAATCTGAGTCTGTCACCCAAATCTTCAGCCAGTTCTAATCCTTCATATGTGGAAAAAAACATATATAACTTCTTCCTATTGAGGAAGAATTAGATAGAACTCTCAACTATATTGGGATATATAGGTATTATTCGATGAGACTGCCGTTCAAGGAACAAAGCTGACGTCTTCAAATGAAAGTGTTTTGTTAATTAACGCGTTAAGTGGAGATATGTTCTGTTCTCTTCTTCAATCTGTTTGCAAAATGAAAGAATATAGATTGAAAATTAATATTCAATCTTGATTAATCAAAATTAATCCACAGCAAACCTGTGATTAATCGCATTAAAAAATGCTAGCGTTTAGAAGCACTGGTATGAATATGTCTCTTTAAATTAAGAATCATGAGCGGATGGCTTGGTCTTGTCCTGAGGATGTCCAATGACAGGAAACCTAAAATTTCCATGAGATGGACTCAAACTGGAAGGAGGGAAAGAGGCCGAATGTGATGAAAGAGATGTGTGGCGATGTATTACTGCAGCCTTATGTCCTCAGTATGGCGAGTTAAAGGTCAAAATATCGCAGCTTTAAGATCCGAGTAGTAAATCTAACAATACGTAATCCCAACCTCAAACTGTGGACTCAAATTTAAACAAATAAATTTGAGATTCAACCCTCGCCCATCATCTTCATCATCCCTGTCGTCTGATTTCCCACTGCAGGATGTCGGTGGTAATCACCGCTCCAGACACTCCCTGAATGTTGATTACCCGCCACTTGATTGCAACAGACCTCATTCTCGGTCTCAGTAGAGGTCCCGTGTTCCACCTAATTGAAAGTCTTGTTAGCCGGCGCGGCGCTCGCGGCGGTCCGCCGTTTAGCAAGACGCGACGCCAAGACAAGAGCTCCAAATTGATGCGTCGACCGACGCCGTCGCCGGCAATGGAACTGGAAATGGAAACAGGCGGCGCTCAACAGACAACCGTTCTTCAAATAAACACTTAGACGTAAAATGTCTCGACACAATCAGTGAGGAAGTCACACAGGATTCCTTGATAGGAAACAAAAACTTAATTATGTGACATTCATCATAACGTCGCCTGATTATTTTCCAATCTGAGGCCCCGATTCCACGGCGAGGAGTTCAAGTGAAAAACCAGAGTCGTGTTTGGGTGACTGTTTACACTCGGGGCCATGAAAACACAACTTTTTGAAACCACCCTGTCTCCGTGGAAACGGAGAAGAAAGCAACTTTTATGAAACACTACGACTGTGCACCTTGGCCGTAGTAAATAATTCTTCTTGCACATGCTCAGTAGAGACGATAAGAACAAGGTTTACCTCCAGAGTGTCATGACTCCCAGTCTATATTCTCAGTCTATAGTTACCATGTAAATATGAAAATGGTTTTCGGAACGTTTCTGTGTTAAACCCAAAACTTTTCTGGAACAAAACTGAAAAAATTGGAGCGCTTTTCATTTGAAATGCTGTCGTGTGAACGAGCACTTACTTCAGTTAATGTTTTAATTGCAGCAAATAACAAAATTATGAGGCTAAAGAAAATTAACTTTTTCACCCTTAAACTGTGATTTATCAAAATACCACGAAACCCTGCAGTTTTCACTAACACTGATAAATCGGCCACAAAATAAAGGTCGCCACTATTATAACGTAAAAAGAGCCACTTATACTGGATATTTGTAGTTTATTTTTGTACGGTTTAGCTACGTACGTATTATTTGTAGGTGATTTGGGAGCTAAATACCTTTTGGGAAAAGCGCAGAGAAAAGTTGATCCTCAGGATCTACGTGGTTCCAGTGGATCAAATGGTCAGTGGTTGTGGGAAACACTCAGTAAAATACTTAATCTAGAGATTAGGATTGATTCTTCTTTGCTTGCTTTAATGTATTTCTTTTATATTTTTAAAGCTTTGATGTGTTTCTTTTATCTTTTATTTTTAAAGCTTTAAAGCATTTTGTTTAATATATCTTATTTTTTTAAAGCTTTAATGCATTTCTTAGATTAATATGTTTTTTTAAAGCTTTAATGCACTTCTTTTAATATATGTTTTTCTAAAAGCTTTAATGTATTTATTTTATTAATAGGTTTATTTTATTTCTTTAAAATCCTTAATGTATTTATTTTATTAATATATTTATTTTAAAACTTCAATGTATTTCTTAAATATTTTTATCATTTAAAGTTTTTATGTATTTTTTTCTTTTATTACATTATTTTGTAAAGCAATGTGAATTGCCTTGTGTTTGAATGGTGCTCTATAAATAAAGTTGCCTTGCCTTTCTTTACATTGTAAATATAAACTTGTCACAGCATAAAAACTGTATGTTTTGGGTTTTTTTTGGCTGTAATACGTCACGTGTTCTTCCCCCTTCATGTTTTATATCTCCCGGGAACACGTGACTCCACGGTTTGGGTCAGTTACAGGCCGGCGCCGCCTCAGGGGAGCCGAGGGAATAAGTCGGCTCTTAGTTCCAGCTGACTTTTAGCTCGCTAAATGTCACATAATGTCAGTTTAGATCTCGGCATCAGTGCGTCCAGGAACGCGAAATGATGAAGACGACAAAGGAGACGACCTGCTTGTTGGTGATTTAGTATTAAGAAAAAAGAAAACTGAGCATCTGTCTGTGCTTCCCGTTCCCTCTGTGACCTGCGACGTCCACAGTTCCCTCAGTCATCAGCAGCATTTTGTCCAGCTGGTGCTCCGGGGGCTCAGTCGGAGACTCCAACATGGCTCCCGGGAGAGTAAATTAGCCAGACTGGATGCGAGCGGCGGCACGCTCGCTCGCGCAGCAGAGAGACCGTCCTCCCCGTCCCGGAACTGTGCGCTCGACCCGCCTCCCGTCCTGTCGCCGTCGCTCCGCCGCTCTGGCTATTCGGGACGCGAGAGGCGAGCCAAATTGTAATGCCGTGCCTTGAGGTCAAAACAATGAGCGCTTACTTTGTGTTTGCTGCTAAGTGGCCCGTCCCCATGCAGCGTGACCTCGGCGCCATCCACAGATCTGCTGAGTGAAAACATGAGCACGCACACTGGGCAGGCTGCCTGCACTTCAGTAATATAATCAGCTTGGTGTCGGGCCAGAGCAGACATTTAGGGCAAATGTTGAGTCCGCGCAACAATAAAATCTTGACACTGGCCAGGCCTAATGAGATCAACTGCTTCCAGTGCGGGCACGCCATCAAGACGGATTTCAAAACTCGAATAATCCGCCGTCAAAGAAACGCCACGGCCCCAAAAGAGGACGGGACCTGTTGCGCGATGCGGTGGATTGAGGACAGCTCGCTCAGTGCAGCTGACTGGCAAAGCGCTTCACTGTAAGGTGAAGTGAGCAGATCCATATATCGACGGAGGAATTAACTCTCTGTCGGTGTAGCATCAGCCAATCAGGTCATGAGTTTAATCCAGAATTACACTCCAGTTCTCTTCACCGCTGAGGAACAGCCGTAGCGTTCCTGCACACGGCAGAACTGTTTCAGTGCGTGTTGAACGATCCTGTCACTGTTTGAAATGGGTTTTCCTCCGTCCATAAAGCCGTTTTATCAAAGTGAGGACTGAATGAAGAAGAAGCAATACCTGTCTGATTCTAGTCTATAATGGTCTATAGTGATCTGATGCTGGACTACAATGGTCTATAACAGTCTATCATAGTCTGATGCTGGTCAATGAGGGTCTATACAGGTCTGATCCTGGACTATAATGGTCTGATATTGGACTATAGTGGTCTAAGATGGTCTATACTAGTCCGATTCTTGTCTGATGCTGGACTATGATAATCTATAATGGTCTAATGTTGGTCGATGATGGTCTCTACTGGTCTGATTATGGATTATTATGGTTTGTAATGGTCAATGCTGACCATCATTGACCAGCATCAGTGTCGGTCAATGCTCGTCTACACTGGTCCAATTCTGGTCCATACCCATCTATATGGTTTCATTCCAGTATAATGAAGCTGATATCCATTAATTTGCTGTGACGCTGGTCCGAGCAGGTCACTGCCTGATTTCATTCTAGTACAATGTAGACTGACGCTGCTCTGGTACTGATTTGAGCTGCATAGAGAAAAAACCTTCCCGCAAAGAAATGACGCTGATTTTTAAGGCGGCAGACAGAACCTCAGTACATAAACAGACTGGAGGAAGACAGGGAGGAAGACAGGGAGGAAGAACACACACTAACACACAAGTGACTCTAAACTCGGGCGAGATTAATACGACCAACATGTCCCTTCTACACAAACGCAAATACTCGTTTGTTCTATGTCATACTTTGTATGCTGGCTTATGAAGCTGGATCACCTTAACTGAGCTCTGCAATACTTTTCTTTTAGAAAGTGGGGAATTTCCAACTTTCCAAATAGTAATCAAGCACAATTAAAAGACGCACAGAACAAAATGGGAACATGACGCCATCAGTGGTCGGGGCTGTCATTACAGGGAAGTTGAGAGTCTCTGGTCTCTGTAAACTTATTTGTTGTTAGTTATTTCAAAGGGGCATTGATGAAAACCCGATAAAGAAATGTTGGTTCTGATCAATTTTCCTCATTTGGGTGATTTGATTGCCTGACTTGAGTATCTGTCCATTCCCTGTCTCTTTAAGAGACGACTTTTAAGAAGTTTTTATAAGAAGTTTAACACCTCCAAGGACTCTCTGGACCCTTTTTAAGGTTTTTTTTTTCCAAACTGTGGGGAAAAACAAGATTAATCACCTTTGATAGTGTATTTTTTTTCTGTGATACGACCGACTCTGCCACGTTGTTTGTGAAAATGAATGTGCTCAGCTAATCGTTCGTTGCTTTGTGTGCTATTTATAAAAAATCCCCAGACCCGTCTTGGTTGACCCTCTGCGAGAGGAATAACAGGAGGAACAACCGCGGCGAGAAGGCGACGGAAGGCAACAAAGACGCTGGGCAATTTTAACTTTTACCAAAGCAAACGATTATTGATGACATGGAAGCGCAGAGCTTCAAACCCGGGGTATTTATAGGCATCGCAAAGAAAGGGCAGTAGGCAGGGAGTGGAAATGTTGAGGTTTTTTTTTTTTCTCTCATTTAAGCATTTTCAGGAAGAGAAAGGACGACGAGACAGCTTGAAAACATGAGCGCAGTATTAAAGAACGTGTCGACGACGGCGCTTCATTACCTGAGACCTCTTGTTTTATCGTGCGCAGAGTCTTGCAAAGGGCAGAAATCATCGAGTGAAGTTGGCTTCACGATCAGAAAAGCTTCATTTCTACATAAATACATGATTGCAGTCTGGAGCTGATGATCCCAGCGGACGACGGGCCTCATCTACTGAAGCTTTCATGTAAGAACAGACACAAACATGATATTTCAAACACTTTGGAAGCCGATCTACCAGTGAGGATTATCACACTATCCATTAAAGGCATTTACCATCAAGAATATGGAATATTGGACATGCCTGCCAGGAGTTTATGCCAGTAAATTAATGTGCAATACACACTTTCCACACGCCTCAGCCTCCAGCAGACGTGTTGATGTTATTGTGAGGAGAGTCGTTTCCTCCGCTGGACGTTTACTCGTTGACGTTACCACGATGTCTCCTGTGTTGTACGTCGGATTTTGTCCTCCGCTAAAGACTCAATCACATGTTCATGTTTGAGAATGATGCCACTCGGTGGTGTCGGTGAAACGTTCATGAAATGTACACAAACTGAAAACACATCTTGCATTAACATAAAAAGAACTTTGTTTGAAGTAAACCTCCAGCAAATGAGTTGCAAGTCCATCGCAAGGGCGAACACACAGAGACACAGTCACACCTGATGAGTTAGTTCAACTCAAACCATTTGACTACAACAATCCGGGAGGGCTCATATTATACTAAATTAACTTCCTAAAGGTTTTCCAGCAGTACTAATCGTCTCCATACCTGGACTGACGTCCCAGAAGTGAAGACAGTCTGTCCTCTCTGTCCCTGGCTTGTTTCAGGTTTTAAAAAGTGTGTTGCTCCAACCAGCCAATCAGAAATCAAACCCTATATAGTGTCATCGGGGGTTTAGCCAATCCCAATCAAGGTAGGCTCCTCCCTTTGACTCCTCCCACAATCAGGCAGCTCTGCTCTGGCACATGGCACCACGAGAGGAAGTACTTCCTCCTCTTCCCAAGATGGGCATGTGTGGGCGGAGCCAGTCCAGCTCACACAGACACAGCAGATTCTGAATGTAGCTCCTATGATCCAATATTCAAATGAGGAAAATCAAGGAGGAGCTAGAATCTTAGAATACTGAAGGTTTCTGGACCGACCAGACCAGGAGGAGGAGGAGAACAGGAGGAGGAGGAGGAGGAGGAGGTGAACAGCTGGAGGATATGACTCCTTTAAGTTTATCAAGTCAAACTATTTAATAATCAGCAATGATTACATTCAAGTACAGGAACTTGTGTATTCATTGTTACAAAGTACAGGAACACGGGTAACGTATTCAAATACTCAGCTATTATAATATTTGTACTGTTTTCTGGATCAATAATCAGAAAAAATGCCCAAAATATCAGAATACAACCACAAATGGAAATTGATCATTCAGTTGCATCATTTAGAGATTCAATTGAAAAATGAGGGTTAGAATCATTCATCAGTTAAAAAAAACAAACTAAGAATGAATTGATGAAACTCACTAAAGCTTGAAGCTCAATTCAGTGGAGTTATAACAGAAATTCATTTCTATGTTAAATTACATTCATGCAAATGAGTGACCTCAACCTATTTTACAGAGTACTGCTAATTAAAGAGCATTTTCTGTCAATATTTCTAGTTTTATGAAAGAAAATTTATCATATTTGTTGTTTATTCCAAACAAGACACCTGCAGACTTTTAAATTCACCTTTTGGGGTTATTAGACATCTTTTTTTTTTGTTTTGGCCACAAACAAACCAGCAATCATCAAATTAATCAACAAAACGACCAGCAGATTAACCGACAATGGAAATAATCCCTGACTTTGTGAGTAGTCTCCCCTCGCCGGGTGCAGTCAAAACAAACACATCAGAGCTGAAAAGAGACCGAACGAAACGTTGAGAATTTTAATGCTGCTCTAATAATAAAATCAAAAAAAAAAAAGAAGCCACCTGAGAGACATCAAAGCAAAGACTGCAGCTCCTGCTCCATATATTCGGTTTTGTTTGCTCCGCTGTGTGAGAGGGAAAAGATCGCCGGCGTCCCGAAAGGCAAATATCATCACAAAGAAAATCTGAGTGTGAAAATCTGAGTGGATTTCCTTCCGGTGAGCGAAGCGGCAGTTTGTACGTCGTGGTTCTGCTAATCGTCCGGGTGTGACGTGACACCGGAGAGAAATATTCCATCATAACAATGAACTTCGACACAGTTTATTAAATCAACTGTGTTGTTTGTTGATGTTGTTGAAATGTGTGAGGACGAGCTCATCTTCTCACAACACAACGGTCTTACTGCACTCAATCATGTTTTTGGATTAAATCTTTTAGCGTTCATGCATAAATAAGAGTCATTTTCAAATTTCTGTTGAAGGACACTTTCATCTTCCTCCATCCATCCATCCATCCATCCATCCGTGGATGAATCTGCCTCCTCCATAATGCCGACGAGGCACACAGTAATCACATCCCTTCAAAGTTTACTGGAGTATTTTTAGAGAGAATCAACTTCTCTGCAAGCTGTTGTGTCTCTTCTGATGTTCTGCAGATTGATTCTGCTCCTGCAGTGATGCAGACAAACAGGGGGAAAACTTCATGTGGCGCTCAGCCGGAGTCTCTGACCCATTTAAGTCCATGGATCTGATGGGACCTGACTGGACCTGATTCTATGGCTCTGATGGGACACGATTCTATAGGGCCAATACGATCTGAAAGGACCTGATTGTTTGGATCTGAAGGACCTGCATCGCAATCCCCCCCCCCCCCCCCCCCCGGAGCTGAGAGAGATGTTCAGCTCTGCCTCACTAATCCGCCTTAAATGTCACCTTCACACAATGGACGAGCGGGTTTCTCCGGCATGCAGAGCAGAAGTTGGAGAGGCAGGTGTTGGAGCAGCGCAGATGCTGACTATGCGACTTTGTTTAATATTAATTAGACTCCAGGTTGTAGCAGGAGGGGAAGCCACAGGCTGCAGAATTCTTCTTCTTTTTTTTTTCTTTTTTTTTTTTTTTAACTCTGAGGCTCGTTGTAGTGAGACTGCTTCATTGAGCGTGAATCCTGTTGTTTTTTTTCATTCAAAGTGAAATCTCTGACTGGAAGAGTCAGATTGACGCACTGGGTGATAGCGAGCTGGATGGGGGGGGGGAGGGGGGGTCCAGCATGGATCCCCGGGGGTGTCCCCATACCTCTTCGTCGTGCACAACCTGCCCGTGAGACGTGAGCTCCGCCACTACTTTGAAACGGCAAACGGCCGCTGCGCCTCCGCGCGCAACAACAGCCACTCTGTGCACAGCAATCAGCATGCAACATGCCTTTCCCCTGCAGTGGAGCATCTCCACAAAGTCACTCTCACTCACTCCTCCGCATGCATCACGAAGTGGACACGAGGAGACAGAAAAAGAGAATAAAAAAAAAATGAAAAAGCGTAAAAAGACGCGGGTGTACCTGTAACTCCACGCTGTAGCCCTGGCAGAAGTGCGTCGGGAACACCGCCAGCTGATGTTGCACTTGCAGAGACACGGTGTAATCCATTAACCAGAGGGATGCCGAGGAGCGACAGACTGAGCGGGAGACGCGTCTCTGCTGGCTGGCAGCGGCTCTTCGCTGGAGTACAGTCCGCCGCGGCGCGGCGCCGCGCGGCTCTCCGCCCCGCTGCGCTCCCATTGGCCGCGGCGCGCCGCGCGCAGCTGCCGCGTCAAGGCGGCGCCGACACCTCCTCCACCACCATCAGCAAATAATCATTCACACATGCTCCGTACTTACAGGTGACGGAAAAGGTCTGGAGGCAGCAGCAGGATTAAAATAAATATTACTGTAGGATTATTATTTATTTGTTTGTTTGTTTAATTGTTGTTATTAAAGTAGGATTGTGAGAGAGACATTGGCTGCACATGAAAAGCTGATTTTCATATTTTCCTGGTCGGCAGCGCTTCCGAACCGGGAAGCTCCGACATCCACAAGGAGGCGCTAAAGATTTACGGGTAGTTGAGACAAAATTCCCAGTTTACATGACAATGTTTTTAATAAAACACACATTGTTTTTGCATTCTCCTTTCAGAGAAGTTTCACTTTGAACGGCGTAAACGGTGACGAGTCAACTATAAAAGTCCCAGGAGAATATTTGGCTGGGAGTCAGAGACGGAGGCAAACGTGGCCATTATTTTCCATCTACTGAGCATGTGCAGAACAGCTAGTTGCTACAGCCGTGTTCCACCGAACCAGGAGCAGCGGTTTCTCCTACGTTTCCATGGAGATGGGAGTCAGAGCGTTTTCAAAACGTTGCCTTTTCATTGAACTCCAAGCTCCGTTGTCGTATAAACGTACGCCCGAAACGCAAGAAAAGTTCCTCAGAGTTCCTCAGAGGTTTTCACTTTTGAAAAAGTTGTTCTGTGGAAGGGAGACATTATCAAACGGAATCTTCACAAAGGTTTAAAGCCTCCTGATCGCCAAAGACTTTCCAAAGTTTTCGCGGTCGCAGTAAAGCTCAGACTGAAAGGAACTCCGAAGCACGTTGTCCTTCCATGACTCTCCCGTCGTGTCCGGGCCGGGGTTTGGACAAACAATGCGAGGCAAAGAAAGAATGAAATCAATAACGATAAGATGAGCTCCTAGAAACGTCCCCAGCAACCTCCTCCCTCAAGGTCTGACTCGGAATGTCGGTCGAGGCTTAAAGGCGACGGGAAGCTGCGGAGCGACATTTATGTGCAGCTAAGGTCGACAGTGCCATTTGAGGAATTTCTCTGCTGCTGATTATTTCAACTAGGTCAAAATACCAGGTCAGAGCGGAATTCTGTTTCGTGGAAATGGAGCGGGGGGGCAAAAGTCTTTCATCTGCCCTTGAGCACCAGTGCCCATCGTCCAGATGGTTGGATGGTCACGCCAAGCCATGTCTGCAACAGGAAACATGTCAGATCCCCGCGGGGCGTCGGTGCGCCACATTCTCTTGTTCATCCAGTCGGTGCGTTCAGCGAGCAGGTTGGCGGCGGGTAAGCAGCGACACCTGATCTGGTGTCAGGTGTGCCAGCTGTGGTGGGAATCAAACCTGTGACCTTCCGGTTGGGTAGAGAAGCCGGGCACCCCCCCCCCCCCCCCTCCCCCTGCGACGAAGCGGTTCTTTGATCGCGGCTGCATGTTGGCGACGGAACGGAGCCGGGAGAAGAGAAAATGTGTCAGGGCCAGATGATCTATTTTTGTTCATTTGTAGATTCCTTTGCATCTCATTACTCGGTACTCTCTGGTGGAATATATTCATGATATGCATTATGGAGGAGTGGTTGTAGCACTGGCACTGAATAATGATTCCCCCCCCCTTTCACATCGTTTCCAAAATCGGATCCCCACCTCTTTCATCGGCTTAAATCCCGTCAGTCACACATTTGCGTCAATACATTCACGGTACTTCATTATCTGCTTTAATACAAACTTCCACACTACAGAGACTCACTGGAACCAGAGCGCGAGAGGCACCGGGACCTCGCATCTCTTACGATGTGCAAGCGGTGACAAGCAGGCCGTTTCCCAAAGGTTGAGGATTTCTGGGTGAAATCCCTGCCTCTGGTGGCAGAACACCGGGGCAGAAGCAGCGTGGGGAAGGGCTTCACCACAGACGGTGGATTCTGACCAGAAGTTCAAGCAAGTGAAGGAGGTTATATTATTCCAAACGCAGCAGGCAGCTGCAATTAAGCTCTCGCAGCCTGGCCTAGTTTGTTGAGGGGGAGCCCTGCTGTAAGCCTGTCTGCTGTGGCTGGCACGCCGTGTTGGCTCAGGATTTTTAACTCTCTCTCTCTTTTTTTTTTCTACCACCGGTTTGAATTGCCACACAGAGAGCACTGTCCACCTGGTTACCCATCATATGAAACACCATGAGGACCAGGCCCTGAAGGAAAGGCCACTTTCTTTGTCACTCTACTGCAGGGATGCATCAATACCGATACCAGTATTGGGTTCGATGCTACATGCAATATACTGTGTATCCCCCCAAAATCAAAGTTGTTTTATGTCATCTCATCACCGTCCCCGACGAAAGTTGGGTGACCAACAAAGGTTGGCCGAGAAGGTTTCTGGTTTTTTTTTGTCTCCGTGTATTTATTTATTTTTGGGTTTGTATGTTTGGATTTGACCAACTTTTCGCAAAGACTACTCAGTCGAGATTACAACAAATCTTCAGGGATGATTTGTCATCGTCTAAGGACCAATCAATTAGATTTTGGGACGTTAACGGCAAACTATTTCCAAATAAATCCCCAAAAACTGTGAAAAAATGTCCCATACAAAACGGATGAGAGAGGCACTTCGTGGAGGAGATCAAAGGAGATCAGCGTCTGTTGCCATGGAGACGCTCCCTGCTCAGTGTTTCACAGTGATGTAGCTACCTGACAGGCTAGTTAGCATCGATATGAGCTAACGGCTAACATGCTAGTGATGGTAACTGGGTTCCGCAAACCGCACTCTACCGAGTGTAGCTCTACTTCTATCTCATTTAATGTAATCTCGTCTTGTCTCGTCCTGTCCTGTCCTGTCCTGTCCTGTCCTGTCCTGTCCTGTCCTGTCCTGTCCTGTCCTGTCCTGTCCTGTCCTGTCCTGTCCTGTCCTGTCCTGTCCTGTCCTGTCGTATCTCATCTCAACTCACCGAAGCCGTGCAGAGGTTGTTTGTGTCAACGCCGAGCCTTCACACATCCTTTGCGTGTCTTAGACTTTAAGGTGTTTAATAAGTACAGTACTTGTATCGGTATTCGGTATCGGCAAGTAGTATCGGTGCATGCCTAGTAATTCTTAAACACGTGGCTGGACGTGGGACCCCTTGCGATCAATTCAGTGCAGATCCATAAAGTTGTGAGGACATGCGTTTGAGCAGTGGATCGGTTTGACGGAATGTAAAATGTGATCATGGAGACCGGATCATCGGGGAGCCCTGATCATCGGGGAGACCTGATCATTGGGGAGCCCTGATCATCGGGGAGTCCTGATCCACTCTGCTTTTTGATAAGAAGCTACAAGGCAGCGGATCTTAACCTGGCAGATTAATATTACCTCAGTATACACACACACACACACACACACACACACACACACACACACACACACACACACACACACACACACACGGTTGTGTGAAGAGGCCAGACAGAGGAGATAGGGGGCTCAGGGGAACGCCATGACAGCAGTGGAGATGACAGATCCTGACAGGTGAAATATGAGTTCCAGTGATGCAGGAAGCCAACAGGATCCTCTCTCTCTCTCTCTCGCTCTCTCTCTCGCTCTCGCTCTCGCTCTCGCTCTCGCTCTCGCTCTCTACCTCTCACACACACACACACACACACACACACACAGACACAAACACACACACACACACACACACACACGCACACACACACACACACACCTAACTCTGACAAATTCCTCCTTTTCTTTCACTCAGAGCTCTCACACATCACTGCAGAATCTCACACACCAAGAAGATGTCGAGTCATCATTTTTTTCGTCTCCCTTTGGTCCCAAAAAAAACCCCCAAAACACGGACAAAACAAAAATGGCCCGTCAGCGCTCCCCATTCTCTTTGTGATGAAGACATAGAATAGACACCGGGGACAAAGGAAATACCCCCCCCCCCCCCCCCCCCCCCCCCCCGAGAAGTTCATGTCCAGCAGAAGATCCCAAACCGACGTTATATGAGAAATATAATGAGAAAGATAATGCACAGTAATGTTCGAGGGAATATTCTTGTTGGTGTAAAATAAAACAGTAGAAGGATATTTTATTCAGTTCCACTTGAACAATCTCACAACTTTGAAAGGTCAGCAAGGATGTATATACAGTACATATATACATACAGTCTATATACATACATCGAGGCTTCACTTTCAAAAAAGTTGTTCTTTGGATGAGTGCTAACCTTTAGCTACCCGCTGACGTCGAGTATCACCATGACTACTTATTAAATTTTAAGCATAACGCATACTCCAAGCACAATGATATAGAAAGGCTAGGCGTTGAAATCAAAGGTCAGAGTGTGATAAAAAAAAAAAAAAAAAAAAAGAAAAACCAAAAGCAGATATGTAGATCTGATAATAATAGACGGTGTCAAAAACAGCGGCTCTGACTTTAGCTTCACACAAAACAGATCCAACATCTCATGTTTGTCACAGAAAAACCGTGTGTTTAACGATCTCATCACGGCTGGTTAATGCAGATTTCTTCCTATAATTAGGTGCTCTCTTAAATGCAATCTTATCTCCCCGTAATTAACTTGCTATACAGTTTAATTGGTTTTGCAGGTACGCCGTAATGACAGCGGAATTGCTGGCTAAATTGTGTTCAGAGGAAAACTTTGTGTTTTTCTACGAATCAAGCAGCAAATTCACAAAGCTGTGTGCTGGAGGAGCTCGGAGCCGAGGCCGGGTTCACCCAGCGTCCTGGTCGGCTATTAGAGGGACGTCCAAACTTTTGTCTAAAGCGGAAAAAATAAATCTATTTAGCCGTCTTTGACATATGTTCCAAGAGGGTTGGAATCCAGCCCTGCAGTAGCTTCTTCCAATTCGGTGTGTTGACACTGATTAACTGCATTATCAGCGAAATGCAGAATAGACGTTTCTCATAACGGAAAATCGAAACTCTGACCGAGTCTGATTTGCCAAGATGATAGTAACATCACTTATACCGCTTCTCTTCTGAGACTCCGTTTCAACATTTCAAGTGAACGCGAATTGTTTTTGTGTTTTCGTTTCAGAAAAGTTGCATGTTTACACGGCAACGTCTTAAAAACTAGAGCTACACTCGGTAGAGCGCAGTCCTTCGCCAACGCCACATTTGTTTGGGGAGCAGAGTTAGCATCGGTGGCATGTTAGCCGTTGGCTCATATCGATGCTAACTTGCTACGTCAGGTAGCTACATCACTTGTGTGAAACACTGAGCAGGGAGCGTCTCCATGGCAACAGACGCTGATCTCCTTTGATCTCCTCCATGAGGTGCCTCTCTCATCCGCTTTGTATGGGACATTTTTTTTCGCAGTTTTTGGGATTTATTCGGAAACGTTAAGCCGCTAACGTCCCAAAATCTAATTGACTGGTCCTTTGACAAATCATCCTTGGAAATTTCGTGCAATTCAGGTGAGTAGTTTTTGCAAAAACTTGGTAAAATAAATACATAGAAACTAATAAATAAATAAATACACGCAGCCGAAAACATAACCTTCTCCTAACTTTCGTTTGCAAAGGAAACAATGTCCCTTTACATGAATATGATGTAATTAGCATGCCAGGCCACTAGTTGACGCTGTTGTTGGTTTTTGTAACGAATCCACACACACACACGAGGCAGAGAACAACGAGCTCTAAACCTTAACAATGGAGGAACATGGACATTCGAGTGGACAGACCACGGTGACTGTCATAATAAAAGTACCATGTCCCGGGAGAATAAGGACTGGGAGTCGTGACCCCGCGAAGGAAAACATTGTTCTGATTGTGTCTACTGAGCATTACTAGTTACTAGGCCCGTGGTGCACATGAACACGAGCGGCGCTTCTCATCTTGTCGACAGTTGTGTTTTGTTTTGTTTTGACAAACTTGCCGCGTAAACGCAGGACACAACAATGGCACATTTTCACTTGAAACGCTGTCGTGTGAACGTGAGCCTAAATGTCAGAATCTCAAAAGGAGCACGAGAAACGAAACGTGAACGTGACGTTCCTGACGTGAAAATAAGAGATCCGCTGAAAGGGACACTTGTGGTTATGAATGATCGTCGCCACCGATTCCTGCTGAAGTTTGGCCAAGACCTCTGAATTAAAAGCATTTCTCTCTTCTCTAACATAGAAATAACGCAGACCGCCGCCTGGCTCATCACACGGGGGGTCACGGTTCACCGCTGAGTTTGATTGTATCCTCCTCTCTCTCTCTCCGTCTCGCCTCCCGTCCGTCTTTCGCTCCCGTTAATAATGCAGGAAGTGTGATTTTCATTCCGCCCGGTGGTGAACGGGAGGGTTTTGGCAAGCGGACGTCGAAGGCCGGACACACTCCGGTGCTCCATTGTTGAGCGCCTGATTGAAATTGTTTGGCGCATCGCAGGCGAACACAAGGCAATTACTCACACACACCACACACACACACACACACACACACACACACACACTGCAATTATGAGACAATATGGGTTTGCAGACAACAGCACCGGGGGTTAAGTAGGAAACAAGCACAAAACACATTTTTCTGAGAGGTACACGCTCACGGATGGATGAGGATCTCACAAGTGACTCGGTCGATGTCAACAGCTGTTAAACAAAATGTGTTGATGGGGTTGTTTTTTTTTGTCATTTTTCATTCAGGATGATGGAAGTAACACTCCGTTTACTACAGACAGATGCCTTTTTCCAACTGAAAAGACAATAAGTAATAAAGCAGTGATTAAATTTACCTGTCAAAAGGCCAAGTACTCTCTGGTATGGGCAAAGGTTCATTGTATTTAGTGTTGGTCAGAGGTTGAAATACCTTTTCTTTTTTTTTTAAATATCACAAAACTCTTCGTGTCGAGGCTGCTGTGACTCAGATGCTACGGCAGGCTGTTTTTTTTAACCTTTATTTTACAGGAAAAAACCTTGTTCAGATTAAAAAGCTCTTTTTCAAGAGTGTAATGGCCAAGACAAGCAGCCGTACATTAAGTTTCCAGACAAAACAGGCACATAAAACAAATGAAACGCTATGAAGATATCAGAAAAAAGTCAATACATTAAAAAAACATGCAAATTTGCGAGAAAAAAAGTATTAAAAAAATAAAGTTGCCCACAAATTAAGTCCATCATTTGAAACATCTGCAGACAGATGTGTCCGTCTTAAAGTCGCTAAGCATCTTTTTAAAAGAGTCCAGTGTTGTTTGTGGTCCCAGCAGAGACTTGAACTCAAAACAGACGAAACCAAATGTTGACATAAACATAAAAACTCACGAAAAAAACCAAACTGATGCTTATAAAGCACAATAACAATCCAGCTTTGTCGCCTGTCCACTATTTGTGTTCTCCCATTGTCAATGTTTAGAGCTGTGAGGACCCGGCCCTAGGATCCAAACAATCTACTTAAGTTTACCTGGTTTATTAAGCAAAGAGAGCCAAATCCAATGCGCAGCGCTGAGCGCTGGACTTTTCCTTCGAGGTGTGGGCTCCGCCATGACAAGAGGTTGGGCTTCAGCGCAATGGGTGAATTCTGTCATAGTCTGCCAGACGTCGAACATTCAAATAAACAGTAATCATAGCATGGCTAATTTAATCCACTCGCCACTGGCTGTTTACACGCTGACATTAAAAAAAAAAAAATCCCAGTGATTCTTCGTTCCGTGCTGCAGCATCAACAGCGGCAGTAGAAGACGCGAGGACTCGTTGATCCGCTTATACAAACTCTCCAGAGTGAGTCAGGAGCTTCCACTCACTGGCAGAAACGCTCCACGGGCCCAAAAAACCAGGCTGCCAGCGCCAAACACGCAGCTCTGAGTCAAGGATCCCTTGGCAGTGTGCTGTCTTGACTCCTCCAGCCCCCTGGAGGGCGAGAGTCTCCGGGTCATCGCAGGCATCAGTCCGCTGGGAGCTGGCGGCCACTTCTGAAGGAGCCGTGACTCCGCGGCGCCGCCGGGGTGGATGACAGGGAGCCGCCTGGTTCTAAACTCAAGTCCCCTTCCTCTGTGCTTTCTTTTTCTCTGCTGCCAAACTTCATCCACGTTGGCATTTCTTGTGTCGGCATAGTCGTCAAAGTCTACGGGCGAGACCAGAGTTCTCTTCTGGAAAAATAACGTTTCATTTTGGGCGACCTGAAATCTCCCACGATCTCTGGTCCCCTTGAAAACCTCGGTCTCCGTTCCTTCGCAAACAATGTTTCTGGCGGGCGGGTGAGAGGACGTGACGTAGTGCGCGATGAATTCTGGGTAGTAAACAAACTAAAGCTAACCGCGCAAATCAGAAGAAGCAGACGGAGAAAGAAAAACTTGATTAACATTTCGCAGGCAATAGTGAGGAAGAAGTAGTGAGGAAGACTCTCATTGATATCTGGTTTGAAGACTATATATCACCGTTGTTTGTAGCTACCCATTAGCCATGAGCTAACTAGCCTAGCCACCACAGGCTAAAGCGGCGGGACTTCCGTTTTCGGTCCGGACCAAACAATGAGGTGTGTTTCTTCTTCACTTCCTCTCTGGTCAGTGTTTGTTCCAGGGGACAGCGCCCCCTAACTAGCAGCAAGTGTAACTGCGCGACGTTTTCCAGGTGGTTTGATCCGGTTTCTAAAGTGAACCTGAACGCCACCAGAACCAAATGAAGCTTGTGCGTATGTGCACGAACCCACCTGGCATGTTTCCAGCAATCACACTGCTCTAGAATGCTTATGACACAGTGCAGCTGTTTGCATGACGACACACACACACACACACACACACACACACACACACACACACACACACACACACACACACACACACACACACACACACACACACACACACACACACTAATTAGCATGTAGCCACACAGTCAACACGGGATTGATCGTGTTTAATTTTGCAGAATAAATCAATAGCGCTGCAGTTTCGTCGTTACGTGTCGAGGATTTCTATTCTGCGAGGGGAATGTCATCGAGGTTTTTCACACAGACGCGTTTTGGCATTTGCGGACTTTTAAGTGTTGCCGGTTCGAATCCTCCCGCTGCAGGTGACACATCTAACAAAACCATCCCGTTAATGAAACGTGCCGAACAGAGCTGAGCCTCTTTCTCCTGTAACACGCCTGCTTGACCGGCGTGATGCTGATTAGTTAGGATTCGATAAACGCCTGGTGTTTACAGACACGACGCTTTGGAGTTCTGCCCAGACACTTGAGCTCGTGTCTCCCGCAGACCAGACAGTCTGTGTCCTTGTGCTTTCGCAGACCTTTTAGATAAGTTGGCAAACGCCCAGCAGCCTGTCGTGCGCCTTTCTGTCCACTCCATCTGTAATGAACGGCCACTTGATGAAGTGTCACCGAGATGTTCCGTCCTTCTGGCCCAGCTTTGATTCCTGCAGAGGTTTTCTCACCGTTTCCTCCAAAACATTTTAGTTTTTCACTTACACTTCGATCCATCACCGTTGTTCCCGAGTGAATCTCTGGAGAATTTGTGAGCTGATCAGGATTTCTTGTCATGGTGGCGAGTTGAGGGTCGATTCGGAGGACGGTTAGGAAGTCCATTAAAATGACAATACGAAACTTCTTAGGCGTCATCAGTACAATCAAGACTTAAATGCAGAAGAAAACTACAACGAAAGAACATTAAGGTGCCAATGTGAAGAGCTGCTGGGAAAAATCTTCCCCAGATGAATACAGAATCTATCGATCGGTACAAACTGAGTCACCAGAGTTCAGATGTCGCGATCAGTTAATGAATTTGGTGTGATCAATCTGATATAGAGAGTAGAGGTGAAGTTTAATGTGAACATAGAAATAGTGGCCGAGCCATGCAGTAGTTGGATTTCTAGTATCCAACGTTTTTAGTGAAGTTCCGTGTCTTTGACCTTCACGTGTTTGATCGCCTCCGTCAGGACCTTGATTTCTATTCCAACGTGAAGAGGTATAGTTTATGCGTTTTTCAGTTCGGAAAAGTTTCACGATGCAGTTAGCAAAGTGGACCACTAGTCGGTGCTATCGAGTTATTTTGTAATGAAAGCACACACACACATGCAGCAGAGGAAATCTGCTCTGAACATCAACAATGGGAGAACACGGACATTCTAGTGGAGAGACCAACAAGTTGGATTGACTGTCAAAATAAGAGTACCGAGTCGCAGGAGAATATGGACTTGGGGTCGTGACACTCTGGAGGAAAACATTGTTCTGATTGGCTCTACTGAGCATGTGCAGAAAGACTAGTTACCACGGTTTGTAGTGCAAATCTACAGTAGCAGCATTTCCATCATCAACAATGGGCGCAGAGCATTTCCAGGAAATTTTGTTTATTCATAATCTTTCTGTGACGGAGCCGTTTTCAAAATGTTGTGTTGTCAGTGGCTCCCAAAACTCCCACGGAAGTTTTGTGTTTTCATTCGAAATCGTGTAAGCGGGCCCTGTCTGTCATTTCAGGCTCCCTGTGCCTGATTGCTGATCCCCTCCCTGATGTGTTTCACCTGCCTGAATGTCCAGGATTCTCTTCGTTTGGGTTTTTGCTTTTCATCATTAAAATGATCTTCTGCTCCTTGTCTGGAATCTTGAGTCTTTCTCTGGGACAAACACGACACGAGCCTCAGCTTTTCCGTCAATGAACACCAGTAAAAGTCTGAAATCTCAAGCTTTCATGTTCGACAAATTCAATATTGATGCATCAGAGTAGTGCTGAAGCACAGACACTCCAGAGCTATTGTCTGTACATGTGAGTACTTTTACCTCCTTGAGAACAAATTCAAATCACTTCAAGGCTACTTATCGATGCAGCGACTAAAGTTGGGTGATTCTGAAGTGTATTTTGATTTTCTGGCACTAAAAATGTAAAAGTAGGACTGTCTGAAATAATTGGACGCCAACGGACACTCCAGCATTGTCCAGAAATCTTAAAGGTCCAAGTCTTTTGTTTCCCTTTTTATTTATTTATTTAGTTTATTTTTCAGGGACATATGGACAAAAACATTTACCTTAAAGAAAAGATGCTTTGTACCAGATTTTAGCCGTAGCTTCTCTAGCTGCAGTCCCCGCTGTAACGTGGCTTAATTTGTGGGTTTTCATTGATTTAAGAATCATAAGAAGGTCTCCTCCCTCCCTCCATCCTCCCTCCTCCCTCCCTCCTCCCTCCCTCCATCCTCCCTCCATCCTCCCGCCATCCTCCCGCCATCCTCCTCCATCCTCCCTCCATCCATCCTCCCGCCATCCTCCCTCCATCCGGCCTCCACCCTCCATCCTCCCGTCATACTCCTCCATCCTCCCTCCATCCATCCTCCCTCCATCCGGCCTCCAACCTCCATCCTCCCTCCACCCTCCCTCCATCCTCCCTCCACCCTCCATCCTCCCTCCACCCTCCATCCATCCTCCCTCCACCCTCCCTCTATCCTCCCGCCATCCTGCCTCCACCCTCCCTCCTCCATCCTCCCTCCACCCTCCCTCCATCCTCCCTCCATCCTCCCGCCATCCTCCCTCCATCCTCCCTCCATCCATCCTTCCGCCATCCTCCCTCCATCCGGCCTCCACCCTCCATCCTCCTCCATCCTGCCTCCACCCTCCCTCCATCTCCTCCCTCCACCCTCCCTCTATCCTCCCGCCATCCTGCCTCCACCCTCCCTCCTCCCTCCCACCATCCTCCCTCCATCCTGCCTCCTCCCTCCATCCTCCCTCCCTCCATCCTGCCTCCCATCCTGCCTCCTCCCTCCTCCCTCCATCCTGCCTCCACCCTCCGCCCCTCCTCCCTCCTCCTCCCTCCATCCTCCCTCCATCCTCCCTCCACCCTCCCTCCCTCCTCCCTGCATCATGAGTTTTTGGCGTGAAGCGTCCACCACAGATAAAGCCTCGGTCCAACCGGGTGATTTATTGGGAAATGCTTGCTAGATCAGCTCCCAACAGCACAACGCGGACCTGCGACGCCGCCGTTTTGCAAATCTCATTCATCATCTCCCCCAACGCGCCTGGTGGAGGCGGGGGGGGGGGGGGGGGGGGGGGGGGGGGGGTGGAGGTGGGCATCGGCCAGCAATTACGAGCCAATACTGAAAACCCAATTAAAAGTCTGACATCCGTCCCGTGGCACGGCTACGCAGCCTGACGGCGTCTTCACTCACTGCCAGCGTCCCTCAGCGGTCTGCAGAGAGTCTGCCTAACGAGGCGTTGAACCGACATCGACTCAGATGCTTCAATCTCGCCCGCCCTCACACTCGCCACGTTGCGTGTCGCTGCCCGGGCGCCCGCGGACCGACCGCACGCCACCGCGTCTAGGGTCCGCCCCACGGTTTCTTCCTGAAGAGGGAGTTCTTGAACTTCTCTCCATGCGAGGGAGTTTTTCCTGGCCACTGTTGCTTGTTACACCTGCTGCTTTGGAAGGGTTTAGTTGGGTCCTGTTGTACTCTATCATTGTAAGAGCGCTTTGAGATGTTTGTTGATGTGATTTAGCGCTTTACAAATAAAATTGAATTGAATTGAACCGCTTTAGTGCGGCCGAGTCGCCGCTTAGCGCCCTCACGCTGCAGAGCTTTAGGTTCCGGCGTCCCGGCACGCGGCGACACTCCCTCCTCTTCGCCGTTATTTTGCTCCGTCATCGCAGAAAGGATGATTTACAGCCGCTTCACGTAAACGCACTTCTCGGATGGTTTCCTCTGGGTTGAAACGCCTCTATCTCCCAGAACAAAACCCCGGCGAGCGCGGAGCTTGTCCGGGAGAGTTACGCGGCGAGGTTTTCCTGTGACCAATGGAACGCCGACTGGCCGCCGGGCGGCATCGAGAGCAAAGTGCTCAGGCCCCTGTGAAATTGGGAACAGGAAATTGAGTGCTGATCAGCTGGGCTGTCGGTCCGGGGGAGGAAGTACGGCCGACCCACCTGGGTTCTCCTGCTCACTATGGGTCCGACCAGTCACGGGTCAAATCTACTGTTATTTCTTTTTGCCTGGATCGCAGATTCACATATGAAAATATAAAGCGGTGAAGGAGAAACAGTCACATCAGAGCACGTAAGGTAGAATTTCAAACTCTTTGTTTGAATAAAGAGCTTTATTAATAGCGTACGTGGAATAAATCCAATTATGTTGTTGCTTTATACAATATGTATGAAATCCGAAGTCTAAATGGCCGCCATCAATCACATGTGTGGCGTCTGTGTCGCATTGCAAAGACGTTACAGCCTCAACATTACAGAGACGAGTATTTTAAAATGTCTTATCGTTGATGGGATCGGTTTGGGTGCAATGTCTTATTATACAGACTTTAATAGGAAAACTAAAAGACAAACTGACGATTCAGGGCCTGTTTACGCGTCAATAATTTGACGAAACGTTTGTTATTTTGGGGTCAGTTGGTGGAACGTGGTGGTTTCTTTGTGTGCGTGTTTCCAATTACTTCTTAGGGTTGTAAGCCGAGGTTAAAAGAAATACGGTTCCAACAGTATCCCCAATAGGTTGAGTTAAAATGAGGTAATAGTTAAGAAAACTAAAAGTATCCTCAGACGATGATTAAAAAAAAAATTTTTTTTTTTTACAAAATTCATCACAATAAAATGTGTGGATTAAAGAAAAGGTTTAAAAAATGTGTAAAGTTGTTTTCTTTAGGTTTTTATTTTGTTCCCAAACATTCGCTCCACATTCTTAAAGTAGTTATAAAGTCATTTTTACTGAACGTACATTCCCGACATTTCATGACTACAATTTACAATTAAGTTAGTTGTCTTTCGCAGTTATAACTTTAACTGATTCAGTTAATCATTTTGACTTTTGACCTTTATTTTATTCTCGTCATGTCATCGATTTCAACCTGTTTTATCTGCATCCTTGACAATATCAAACAGCCGATCCCCCTCACCACCTTTTTTTTCCAGCAATTTTAGCAGTTTCGGCCTTTTCAACCATTTTAGCGCTTTTTGAAAATAAACCAGGTATGCAAACAAAATTCGAAAAATGATAATCATAGGATGAAAATGGTACTACATATAATCTTCAGAATACTTTAGGCCATGTATACATATCCTCTAGTTTTTACAAAAAGGTTTTTTTCTCACTCTACGGGGACAAAAAAAACCTTTCATTGACATGGACCTGCATATACGCCGAGTTCAGAGCTGCTATGAGCAGCTAAACCAGTAGGGGGCAGTGTAACGAGACGCATGAAGCCATGATAGCCAATCAGAGTTGCTCTCCTGTTAGCGGTGGTGCAGCTTGTTGGTCGTGGATCACGTTCTTGAACGGTTCTCAGGCTGTCACCTTGTACTTATCCTCACCTTGCCAGACAGACGACAAAAAAAAAGAAAAGAGGATTAAAGCTCAGTTCCTCTGCCAGCGATACAGGAGACGGAGGAAAACAAGAAAAACAATGCCGGCCGGAAAAAAAAACACTCAGCAAATCCTCAGCTAACCTCATTATAACCTCAAAGAGGTGATGGGGGGGGGGGGGGGGGGGGGGGGGACCTCCCCATCCTGAGCCCCGGAAGAGAGCTGATTGTTCCTTATCGCCACCACAGGCCTTCAGCTCTCCTGATTAAAGTTTTAACAGGAGAACAAGCTGCTTTTCACCTCTTCCACCCAGAGCCTAGGAACCACCTGAGCTCGTCACCGTGGTTAGAACCCACATGGCTGCTGCTGCTGCTGCTGCTGCTTCTGCTGCTGCTGCTGCTGCTGCTGCTGCTTCTACTGCTGCTGCTTCTTCTTCTGCTGCTTCTTCTGCTGCTGCTGCTGCTGCTGCTGCTTCTTCTACTGCTGCAGCTGCTGCTGCTTGTAGTGCTTCTGCTTCTTCTTCTACTGCTGCTGCTTCTTCTTCTGCTGCTGCTGCTGCTGCTTCTTCTTCTACTGCTGCTGCTGCTGCTGCTGCTGCTGCTGCTGCTTCTTCTTCTACTGCTGCTTCTTCTACTGCTGCAGCTGCTGCTGCTTGTAGTGCTTCTGCTTCTTCTTCTACTGCTGCTGCTTCTTCTTCTGCTGCTGCTGCTGCTGCTTCTTCTTCTACTGCTGCTGCTGCTGCTGCTGCTGCTGCTGCTGCTTCTTCTTCTACTGCTGCTGCTGCTGCTGCTGCTGCTGCTGGTTCTGCTTCTGCTGCTTCTGCTGCTTCTGCTTCTGCTGCTTCTGCTTCTGCTTCTGCTGCTGCAGCTGGCGTTTCTGCTTCTACTGCTTCTACTGCTTCTGCTGCCGCTTCTTCTGCTGCTTCTGCTTCTGCTGCTTCTGCTGCTGCCTCTGTGAAGACATGACGTCGCCTTGTCAGTGCTGTCCAGCCCTGATATGATTAATATGATGTGGCGGCTCAGTGGACTGATGCTAGAAACAATCAATAGTTCACTTATTGTCCATAGAGAAGCCGTCACTTTGAGTTAAATCTTGTGCATTCGATCAATAATAATTACACATATGTAATGAGCTGTAGTGTGTATTGTGTGTACTTAGTGGTAGTTGTAGTCGTAAGCGCTGGTGAATGGATCATATCATTCTTTTTTTAAATAAACTGGCCTACACACACACACAATTAATTATATATCTATATATACTTTTTTCCCATTGGCTACCATTTCCCTTTAATGTTCCCTTTATGTCTGTACTTCTGTCTTAAATGTGTTTTAAATATGTGTTATGCTAAACGGTGAATGGATTTCACTTATGCAGTGTTCTTCCACTGCAGTCCTCAAAGTGCTTTACACTGTTGTATTCTATTGTTTGGGGTTCTGTTAAAGAAAACTTTCTGTCGCCGCTTGAGGCAGATACTAACGATTATCTCGTCTTATTTCATCTTTACACACAAACAAGGCACTTAAGGTCCCACCAGCTTCAAATTCTATGTGAATATTTTTATTCTCACACAAAGCAAACTGTCAAAGAGACTCTCATGTTCGAACCTCCAGGGGTTAATTAAGGTCAGAATGTGTTTTAATCGTATTGAGTTTGCAAAATTACAAGTTCAAATAGAGAAGAAAAGTTGTTCATCTTGCAGGCGATGAGCTAAGCATGAGCTAAGAAGCAGCAGCAGCAGCAGCAGCAGCAGAAGAAGCAGCAGAAGAAGAAGCAGCAGCAGTAGAAGCAGCAGCAGCAGCAGCAGCAGCAGCAGCAGCAGCAGCAGCAGCAGCCATGTGGGTTCTAACCACGGTGACGAGCTCAGGTGGTTCCTAGGCTCTGGCGATGAGCTAAGCATCAAAACAGACAAAATCCTTCAAAATAAGATTGTCAATGTGTTAGATTCTCTTTGTGCTCGTGGAAGAAGTTATGAAGTATATTGGAACGTTACAGCAATAAAAAAAACAACAACAATGAATTTGTGGCTTTTTGCTGCCGTGTTGTGCTGTTGGCCCTTCTGGGCCACCGTAGTCGTGAAAACAAACACCTGAAACTCCACCAAAGTTTTGCGCTGATCACTTGAAATTGTTGCCGTGTCAACGGGGCCTCAGTCACGATTGATGCACTTCAGGACTTTTCTAAATTTCTTTTATCCAAAATTATAAATGTGGTCTTCTTTTTTTTCCCTTTTCTCCACGATAAATCTCCCCTCGTTACCATTTCTCCCCGCCGGCCGGCTCAGCGGCTCTCTGGCGATGGAGCGGTCGACGGTGGGGGAGGGGAAGCATCAGATCGATAATCCACTGTTGATCTGGGCCATCAATCAGCCTCACGCGCGCCAGGGGGCCGCCAGCAACACTCCCCCATGACGATGAATAAACGATAAGTCCTGAGGCCGTGGTCGCCGCCACGCAGGAGTCTGTCTCCCTGCTGTCAGCTTGGTTCGGTGTCTCAGAGACAGAGAAGAGCCACAGCAGAGTTCAGACCGAGGAAACCGTCACTGCTCTCGGTAATGTAGGAGAACAGCGCCATCTGGAGGACATCTGACGCAACAGCTGGTAAAAGCGCAGGGCGACTAAAGTGAGTCGTGGTGCAGCTGGGGCCAGAGTGACTCGGTGAACCAGGGAGTGAACGTGACGACTCGTGAGTCAACGTTCAGGAGAGTGACTCGCGGGTTCTGAACGGTTCGTTCAATCTGCTGGTGGAGGAACCACTTCATTGCTGCTCCACCTCTGTGCACGAGGAAACCAATGTTACAGGACTTTCGCTTTCTTTTCCGTCTCTTGTTCAGGTTTGCGCTCCCACAATGCATTGCTCTCCACGCCGCTCAACCCTCACCCCGCCCGCTGGAAAGTCCGTTTGAAAGAGAAGAGACCGGCGTTTTGAAGGGGAACGCATTCCGCTTGATATATCCGGAATCGCGGTCCGTTCATATTTGCGGCCTTTCCCCAGAAAGCCCCTAAAGAGAACTCTGGTCCGTATCAAACAGGGGGATGTGAACACGACCCAGACAGATCTGGTACCTACACTGGTGGGTTGTTGTTTGTTTTTTACAGCACTGGGTTGATCACATGCAGTTTCTGCTGTTCCTGTTCCTCCACCTCCCTCCACCTCCCTCCTCTGGCAGCTTCTTTCTAGTTGCAGACGCACTCTGATGGTGTAACACGTCTGTTCACTGGGTCAGTGGTGCTTCCTTCACTCCCATCTCTCCTGCCGTTTATCCTCCCGGCCATCTCTCTCTCTCTCTCTCTCTCTCTCTCTCTCTCTCTCTCCTCCACCCTTCAAGGTAAATCCAGTAATTGACTAGTATCTGTCCCCCCCCTCTTCCACTCGGGGGGCGCAGACTGAACGAACAAACACACCCTCAAGGGCTGAGCCTCGACCCACAGACCCCAAAAATCTAAACTAAATCTAAAATCTAAAATCTAAAATCTAAATTTCAGTCATCCGAACTCCATCCTGCAGTTTGTGGATCCTTCCTCTCCTCCACAAAGTCCCATCAATCACACTCCCCTGACCTGCTCTATTCTCCCGCCGCCAAAGCTGCTTCTTCTCTCGCCTTTCTGGAGGATCACAAAACAACGTTCAGCGTCACACTGACACCCTCTGGACACAGCGGGAACTGCAGGTTATTGGTCTCACCTGAAATACATTGAGATAGTTCAGAATGTTCAAATCCTGTGATTTGAACAACTATCAATTTACTGATACCAATCTTTGACACGTAAACATGTGATAAAATGATTTGAAGGAGAGACAATGCCTTTAATTTGTTATTGGTTGTAAATTTTCCAGAAAGACTCCAGGAATAATTTTGGGAATCGTTACCAACCGATCACTGTCAGCTCATCCTCAAAATCAATTCTTAATGATTTTACACGTCTCGCGTGTTTCTGACTCCTTCGTTAAAATTAGTTTCCCTGCTTGCAGCACATTCAACACATTGCAGGCAGAATAACTTGGATTTGTGGAACGGATGAAATGTCACGTTATGCGAGATCCTGGTGTGATTCCAAAGGATTGATCACCTGTTTCAGTCTCACAACTAAGAGACGTGTTTGGACGAACGTGTCATGTGATACTGAAAAGTAGACTTGTCACCAAAGCGTTTGCCACGTTTCACAAGAATACGGCTTCTCACCTGTGTGAACGCTCATGTGAACATACAAAGTACTCTTATCCCTGAAAGATTTCCGACATGTTCCACAAGACTACGGCTTCTCACCTGAGTGAGTTATCACGTGGTGCCACAACACACTGTTCTGACTGAAAACTTTTCCACATGTGCCACAACAATACTGATTTCTGATCCCATAATCTCCCACTGGCATAGTAAAGAACCATAGAGGGATATTTAATAGAGGGACAGTATTACTAAACCTGCCTGCCCCGCGATCACATCACCAATACACCCAACGCTAGTTACATATGTGTGTTCATACTCCCAACGGCCTTGATGTAAATCAGCTGACGATGAAGAGCGTGAAGAACAACTGCTTGGACGATGTTTGGATAAAGATGTTTAATATTGAATAGAATCAGAAGAGCCACAGACTGGTGGTGAATGTCTGCGGGAGGAGCCGGATTCCAATACGCTTCTCCTAGTGGGAAGGTCCTGGCTGGCTTCTATACCCTTTAAGAAACGGCTGAACATGTGAGTTACATAGTCGGTGCAGAACAACCGATAAGATAAAATCACAACATCGGGATAAGCACAAAACATCGATCTTTGCTCAGAGGCCCCCCATCATAAAGGGGTGGAACATTAACTTTTAGCCTGAATGTGGAACACTGCATATCTTAAGATCACACACAAGGACACATGAAGACAACGTATAAGACACGTTGTATAGAAAATATACTTCAGTCTCAGTTTTTAAGTAGATGTGGAAACATCAATTTTTGTAAATAACGGTACTCGGCGACACGTCAAGGTGGCCTTACTTGCATTAGTTTGACACTTGGTGGTGGTAATCAGACAGGTTGTAATATATATATATATATATATATAAATATATATATATTTTCCACATTTTCCTCTATATATATATTCCCAGAGGGAATTGTCTTTGGGTCTGCGTCGGCTCACTCCTGCTCCACCGGTGTACTAATGGCAATAACTGGACAACAGGACATTAAAATATTATCATTACATTAATATTGAAAAAGACGGAGGAAATTCCTCTTTTGGCCACCAGGTGGAGTCAGTATTGACTGGGTCTAAGTTTCTGCTGTTTATCAGCAATAAATCAAATTTTTTAACCTGTTAAGAGTCACAACTTGCTATTTCTGCTTGTTAGGAGGACAGACTAGAATGTAAAGTGACGCTTTCTTCTGAAAACGGCACAAACTGAAACTCTGGGAACTAATTTCAGCAACTTTTTCTGCAAAATGTTTCATGTAAGTTAATTACAATCATGTTTTTTTGTTTGTTTAATTGCTTGAATATTAACTGATGTAGTCTTCATGAAAAATGACAGAAAGAGGTTTGAATTTTTAAAGGTACAAATACAAAAATTCCCAATAGGGCAGAAATTAAAGACGATTGTACACATTATATACTGTATATATATTAATTGCTGCACAATCTCAGGTTTCCTAATATGTGATCTTGAATATGAACAAACCGATTTTTCTACCCTCACACTTGTTTTCTTTTTTTTTTTTGGAAGGATTCATCCCTGCAGATTTCTTTAATTTGCTTCCCTTCTCATATCGTGACAAATAAGAATCAAAAAGTCTTGGCATGCAGATTGAATTAGTCAATTTTGCTGGTCCAACAGTATCTCCTCCTCACTGCAGGTGGCAGTAGTGAGCACACAGGTCTCATTCACATATCATCACATCAAATACAGTTTCCACAGTCCTGGTTTGCAGTAAATTTTTCATAAAGGAGTACAGAAGTTTCACTGTGGTGCAGCAATGAACTACGGCTAGTAAATCATATCCCACGTGTCACAAGATTATGGCTTCTCATCTGTGTGGGTTCTCATGTGAACCAAAAAAGGACTGCGCTGACTGAAACTTTTCCCACATGTGTCACAAAAATATGGCTTCTCACCTGTGTGGATTCTCCTGTGAACCAACAAAGAAGTGCTCTGACGGAAACTTTTCCCACATATTTCACAAGAATACGGCTTCTCACCTGTGTGGGTTCTCTTGTGAGCCAACAAAGTACTGCGGTGACTGAAACTTTTCCCACATGTTTCACAAGAATACGGCTTCTCACCTGTGTGAGTTCTAATGTAGCCCAACAAATTACCACGCACACTGAAACTTTTACCACACGTTTCACAAGAATATGGCTTCTCACCTGTGTGGGTTCGCTTGTGAACCAACAAAGAACTACGCTGACTGAAAGTTTTCCCACACATTTCACAAGTGTACGAGTTCTCACCTGTGTACGAGTTCTCACCCGTGTGAGTTCCCATGTGATATCGAAAAGTAGACTTGTCACCAAAACGTTTGCCACAAATTTCACAAGAATATGGCTTCTCACCTGTGTGAACTCTCATGTGAACATACAAAGTACTCTTATCCCTGAAAGATTTCAAACATGTTCCACAAGAGTACGGCTTCTCACCTGTGTGGGTTCTCATGTGATATTGCAAACTAATATGATCACTGAAACTTTTCCCACATGTTCCACAAGAATACGGCTTCTCACCTGTGTGAGTTTTCAGGTGGCACAACAATTGACTGTTCTGCCTGAAAGCTTTTCCACATGTTCCACAAGAATACGGCTTCTCACCTGTGTGAGTTTTCATGTGGCGCAACAATAGACTGTTCTGACTGAAACCTTTCCCGCATGTACCACAAGAATATGGCTTCTCAACCTTGTGAGTTCTCTTGTGGACCAACAAAGTATTATGCCGACTGAAACTTTTCCCACATGTGCCACAAGAATACGGCTTCTCACCTGTGTGAATTCTAACGTGAGATCGCAGAGTAGAATGATGCCGGAAACTTTTCCCACATGTTTCACAAGAATACGGCTTCGCACATGTGTGAACTCTCATGTGATCCAACATGTGACTCTGTTGACTGAAACATTTCCCACAGGTGCCACAAGAATACGGCTTCTCACCTGTGTGAATTCTAACGTGAGATCGCAGACTAGAATGACACCTAAAACTTTTCCCACATGCATCACAAGAATACGGCTTCTCACTCGTGTGAGATCTCATGTGAACCAACATAGGACTCTGTTGACTGAAACTTTTCCCACAGGTGCCACAAGAATACGGCTTCTCACCTGTGTGAATTCTAACGTGAGATCGCAGACTAGAATGACACCTAAAACTTTTTCCACATGCATCACAAGAATACGGCTTCTCACCCGTGTGAATTCTCATGTGGACCAACAATCTACTTGGTCGTTTGAAACTTTCACCGCATATGTCACAAATAATTTTCTTCTCATCAGCGACAGTTCTTGAGTTCTGACTTAATTTACGTTTCTTACGGACAATTTCACCAGATGGTTCCTCACAAAGAAGCTTTTCACCTTCAGCCTGCTTCTCTGACTCAGGAACCTCGTCCACACGGTCACCAAGAACTATGCAGAATTTTTTCAGCTTTACATTTCGAGTTGATTCTGAGTCCAGATGTTTAGTCACATGGTGGACTTCAGAGTCATGAGAGAGGAGCTGCTCAGTGTCTGGTACTTCTTCTGGTTCACTCTGGGAACTTTGCTCCTCAATAGAAGGAACCCTAAAGGAACCACTTCCAACCTTCAGTAGAAGCTGCTCTCCCTCCTGGCTGCTACCGAGTTCCTGCTGCTCCTCAATCAGTGGAGGTTCTGGTTCCTCTTTGATCAGTGGAGGTTCTGGTTCTTCTGCTTCCTCTTTGATCAGTGGAGGTTGTGGTTCTTCTGCTTCCTCTTTGATCTGTGGAGGTTCTGGTTCTTCTACTTCCTCTTTGATTAGTGGAGGTTCTGGTTCTTCTGCTTCCTCTTTGATCTGTGGAGGTTCTGCTTCCTCTGGTTCCTCTTTGATCTGTGGAGGTTCTGGTTCCTCGTTGATCTGTGGAGGTTCTGGTTCTTCTGCTTCCTCTTTGATCTGTGGAGCTTCTGGTTCCTCTTTGGTCTGTGGAGGTTCTGCTTCTTCTGGTTCCTCTTTGATCTGTGGAGGTTCTGGTTCCTCGTTGATCTGTGGAGGTTCTGGTTCTTCTGCTTCCACTTTGATCTGAGGAGATTCAGGTTCTTCTGCTTCCACTTTGATCTGTGGAGGTTCTGGTTCTTCTGCTTCCTCTTTGGTCTGTGGAGGTTCTGCTTCTTCTGGTTCCTCTTTGATCTGTGGAGGTTCTGGTTCTTCTGCTTCCTCTTTGATCTGTGGAGGTTCTGCTTCTTGTTGCTCTCCACAGGAGTGTGTTTCCTGTTTAAAGAGCTGCTCCTCCCTACAGTCACGATGCTGTCGGAGCTCTGGAGGGTCAAAATAGCACCAGATTAAAAGTTAGTTACATTACTTCTACTTCTTCCAGCTTTAAAACCAAAACCAAATAAAACTTCAATTCAAGCAGTGAAATCGGGAACTTTTATTAAAATGTTCTAAAACTGAACAGTCACTACATGATGGCTTGATGTGCATCTCCAGCTGCTGAACAGCTGCTGGATTAACAAGAACTTCTTTGGATCAGCTTTTTCTCGGTGGTATTTTCACTGATCTTCTCTCAAACATTCGGTTCACTGTTTACCAGACGACCTGAGTCGGAGTGAGAACGAGACGTCCTGCTTTTAAATGTTCCCAGGAAATGACTCTTCCAAAAACATCAACAACTTTATTGAGTCCACGTGGGGGGAAAAGTAGTGATAGTTCCATCAACTCCCTGAAGGGGGGGTGGAGTCAGCATGGACACTCACAGCTCATTTGCATTTAAAGGTACAGACACAGAAACAGCCTGTTCTCAGTAGAGTCACTGGAGGGACTTTTAAACGGGATGAAATTCAGGACCAAGGCTGGATTTGGGGAAATACACTTAAATACGATGTTGTTGGACTCCTGTCACCTACGAGAAATTGTTGAAAAGCTCTATAATACGGGCCCTTTAAGATAGTTGTTGCTATTTTATGTCAGTTGCATTCATACACAGTAAGTTTGTTTTCTATAATTACAGATATTCTGTGAAACTAATTTAGAGGTGAACATACATTTTATACAGTGACGTACATTGTTAAAGTTCTGGCTGCTAAAGACAGGAGAGTTAAGAAGGAATATTTCTTTGGGGATAAAAGCTAATGTGTTTACTAAAGTGTAATGCTGTTGCTGTTATTACACTTCCACACCAGAGGGGGCGCTGTGTGGTTGAGTTGAAGAGAGTGGAGAAGAAGACTGAGTGTGTTTGGTGAACGAAGGTGATAAAAGGTACTAAAGACATAAGAGACACAAATCCTGCTTCAGGCTGTGGTTGATAAATCAAACAGTCATGAGGATGGAGCTCCTCCACGATGGAGCTCCTCCACCTGTCACACTCATGTGTTCATTCAGACTTTTCCATACCTGTTCTGTGTAACTGGATTTGAGGTTTCCAAATGATTTCCAGAAGTTTGTGCTGACGGTGAATCTGCTCCTCGTACCGGACGACAGTGGGTTGAAACAGGATGAATATTTCCACGGCAGCAGCAGTTAGTCGCCGGCTGGTCCAGTGTCTCACAGAGTCCAGGGAATCCTCCCGTTCTCCAGCAGTAACAGTCTCAACACCACCCTCCTCCTCCTCCTCCTCCTCTTTAATGTGTGGAGCTTCATGTTCCTCCTGCTCCACACTGGAGCTCGTCTTCTGCTGACCAACGTGTTGCTGTGGACCCTCTGGAGGGAAACAAGACAAGAGTCCCTGATGTGATGGAGGGGAATGTTTCACAGTGATGGATGGATGAGACGGGACAGGCTGCATTTAAAATACAAACATTCAGACACCCAGAGTGACAGTCGCCGTGTGGCTTGAAACATAAAGGAGAAAAATGATGCATCATTAACTTCTCTGAGTTCTGAATCGTTAGAAGGAAGTTTCCAGTTTGACCTGGTTCAGACATGTTTTATCCAGCAACACTTGAACACGAGATTATTTGAGATTTCCCATAATGTGTGAAGATTATTATTCGTTTCCTGGTTATTTAATAAATCCACCAATTAAACATGTATATATATTTGTTTTTTTACTATAAAGCAGTGTAATCTGATGCAGCCAATCGCTGCAGTGCATGCATTAACCTTTGAACTTACAGCCAGAGCATTTTACCCAGTGACTGTGTAACTTACTCATAGTAAAAAAATATATAAAACAAAATCATTGTGGCTTCGCCCTCAACACGCCCACTTTCTACCATAAATGGTCAATCCAAAGTACCTCGTCAATATTTTTGCATCTCATTCAGCCTGTTGATCGCCGGCATTTGACAACAAATCCTGACAGAAAGGACGAAGAAAATTAATTTTATGGAGGAGAGTGATATCATGGAGGAGAGTGACATCATGGAGGAGAGTGACATCATAGGGGAGAGTGACATCATGGAGGAGAGTGACATCATGGAAGAGAATGATATCATGGAGGAGAGTGACATCATGGAGGAGAGTGACATCATGAGGGAGAGTGACATCATGGAGGAGAATGACATCATGGAAGAGAATGACATCATAGGGGAGAGTGACATCATGGAGGTGAGTGAGATCATGGAGGAGAATGACGTCATAGGGGAGAGTGACATCATAGGGGAGAGTGACATCATGGAGGAGAATGACATCATAGGGGAGAGTGACATCATGGAGGAGAATGATATCATGGAGAAGAGTGACATCATAGGGGAGAGTGACATCATGGAGGAGAGTGACATCATGGAAGAGAATGATATCATGGAGGAGAATGACATCATAGGGGAGAGTGACATCATGGAGAAGAGTGACATCATAGGGGAGAGTGACATCATGGAGGAGAGTGACATCATGGAGGAGAATGACATCATAGGGGAGAGTGACATCATGGGGGAGAGTGACATCATGGAGGAGAATGATATCATGGAGGAGAATGACATCATAGGGGAGAGTGACATCATGGGGGAGAGTGACATCATGGAGGAGAATGACATCATGGAGGAGAGTGACATCATAAAAAAGAATCGTGATAAAATCATGATTTGATTCCCAAAACAATCATGATATATTTTTGCCATTTTGCAAACCCCGACTAACTAACTGACAATTCTATCAATATGTAGTGCAGATTATGGTTCAATTAAAACATTTCCTGAAAATATAATTAAAATCTTTTAAAATTATGTTACTAACAATCAAACGCCTGCAACAGCATAACTTGACATAATGTGACAGTATATTCTCTTTAAAATACAGTCAATATTAGAACCATAGGGAAATTGTGTGTTGTTTTTTTAATACTTTATTCCTTTACTACAGTGAAAGCCATGTATATTATATTATATTAAATTATGAATGATGATTAAATGAATAGAACAAGGTTGAATAGCAGCTGAAAGTTGTACAGAGAGATACTGTTGAAGTATATTTTCATATACTTTCATTCATATATTTTCTTCGGCTACTTTTGTGTGTGATGAAGTATATTTTCTAGTACATAAAGTTTCTTATCTTTTCTCATCTCCTCGGCTTGTAGAGAAGTCTAGAGTCGGGCAAAGGCCGGGTGAGGCCCCATCATGTTAGGATGATTAGAGGAGGTGTGGAGGGTCATAAAGTGAAGCCTGTTAGGAGAACACCGGTTGTTTTTCTCATAATATATAATAATATATTGTATGTGTGCCCTCTCTAGACAGCCTCCCTAGACACCCTCTCTGGACACCCTCCCTGGACACCCTCCCTGGACACCCTCTCTGGACACCCTCCCTGGACACCCTCTCTAGACACCCTCCCTGGACACCCTCCCTGGACACCCTCTCTGGACACCCTCCCTGGACACCCTCTCTAGACACCCTCCCTGGACACCCTCCCTGGACACCCTCTCTGGACACCCTCTCTAGACACCCTCCCTGGACACCCTCCCTGGACACCCTCTCTGGACACCCTCTCTAGACACCCTCTCTGGACACCCTCTCTGGACACCCTCCCTGGACACCCTCCCTGGACACCCTCCCTGGACACCCTCTCTGGACACCCTCCCTGGACACCCTCTCTGGACACCCTCCCTGGACACCCTCCGTCCGTCCACAGACCCAGAAAGGCTGAGCAGGGCTGCAGCTGCTGAAGCATTTCGTCCCGCAGCCTTCTGCAGATATGAGCTGTGATTCTGACACGACCAACTTGATACTAAATCCTTTTTATCCAAGTAAGAAGTATCAGTGAAGTTATTTTCATTCTCTTCATCACCGAATTCATACAAAAAAAATAATCAGAATAATAATACATTTTAATTTTTTTATTTATTTCGAAGAAAGGAAGGATTAAAATGAGATGAAACAAATGGGGGAAAAAAAACAAAAATAAATAAAAAGACAATTTCAAAATAATACACATTTGACACGTTTGAAATAAGAAAATAAGAAAATATACTTCACCAGCCACACTCATGTGTTCATTCAGACTTTTCCATACCTGCTCTGTGGAACTTGATTCGAGGTTTTCCGCTGATTTGCAGAAGTTTGTGTTGACGGACGATCTCCTCCTCGAACTGGACGACAGTTTGATGAAACGCGGTGACTATTTCTCGCGCAGCAGCGGTTAGTCGCTCGTTGATAAAGTCTCTCAAAGCCTGAACTGAACTCATTGTTGCTGCGGGAGATGAAATATTTCCTCGACAACACAACGTGGAAACTAACGAGCTCCAAACAGCCTCCGGGACGAGGCGTCTGGCTGCAGGACCTCCACTCTCTGTCATTCCCGGGGGGGGCAGCCCGAGGTTCCCTCCTACACCTCTGCCCTCCCGCATCCATGTAACCGCCACTGGCAGACCGGAAGTGACGACACATGTAACCCTAACGCGCAGGCGCGAGTTACACAGCGCTAAATTTGGTCCCTGAAGTTAATTAAATGTTATTTCAAAATTATTGTATACATCTTAAATACATATATAGATATATATGTGTGTGTATTTATATTGTACACATCTTGTATTGGTTCAATTATTTGCTTTTAAATAATCATAACATATTTAGTGTTTGGTTCCTTCAATATCAACTGGTCCTACAACTTGTCCTCGTGACACGTCCCTCTGAAGAGAGGACACCTGTCTTCACCTGACACTTGACCTGGGATTGTAGGGCGTCCCTACATCAGAGGTTTTACTGTATATACATATATGAGCGAATGTCAGGTAATGTGTGGCATTACACAAAAACATGACAAATTAAATGTGACAGTATATTCTCTTTAAAATGCGGTCAATATTAGAACCTTAGGGAAATTGTGTGTTGTTGTTTTTTTAATACTTTATTCCTTTACTACAGTGAAAGCTATGTATATTATATTAAATTATGGATGATGATTAAATGAATAGAACAAGGTTGAATAGCAGCTGAAAGTTGTACAGAGAGATACTGTTGAAGTATATTTTCATATACTTTCATTCATATATTTTCTTCGGCTACTTTTGTGTGTGATGAAGTATATTTTCTAGTACATAAAGTTTCTCATCTCTTATTTCTCGGTTCCGGTTCCGGAGAGGACGCCGCGCCCTCACTGCGGCCGTCTGACGCACCAGAGAACATTTAGAGAAAAACATTCAGTGACTCCTTCGGAAATAAAAACATCACTGTAAAAAAGATGTAAAGAAATATACATTCACATAACAAAACTATGCAATTAAAAAAATTAACGAATTGATTAATATTAAATAAGCGAATAAATAAATAAATAAATAAATAAATAAATAAATAAATAAATAAATAAATAAATAAATAAATAAAAGAAGCAGAATGCAATATATGTGGGTTTATCCACAGAATTTGTTTTTGATGATTATCTATTGAATTAATCTAATTAATCCTATAGTGCGAAGTTTTTTAATGAATACGCACCACCAAATACACATTAAATGTGTATCAATAATAATAATAATAATGATAATAATAATAATAATAATAAATAATAATCAGACCTATTTCAGACTGAATTTATCACGTTATGAAAATTAGATTTTTAAATAACTTCCAATAAAAAATAAGTTTCCCCCCCACATAGCTATCTATCTATCTATCTATCTATCTATCTATCTATCTATCTATCTATCTATCTATCTATCTATCTATCTATCTATCTATCTATCTATCTATCTATCTATCTATCTATCTATCTATCTATCTTTGGTTGTCTTCACTCTTCCTTCAAAATAAAAGTAATGAAAACGATGTGAATAGTTTAATCTTTGCATGAAGCTCACCTTTACAGTGGCCAGGCTCTTCAAACAGCACCTTGAAGTCCATCAGCTCTCTGGGCTGGCTCGGCTTCAGTAAAGAGAAATCCTGGTCCAGGAACAGAGACATGGCTCACCTCTGCTGCTCGGCCTGATGCTGACGGTCGACGAGGAGCCAGCTGCTTCTTATAGCCCGGCCAGATCAGATCAGATGGGACGCCATCACCTCTGTAATCTCTCGGGACTGAGAGGCTTGTTTTCATGTTCCATGACTTCATCGACCGCTCTGACTGGAGGGTGGAGGGTTTGGTGTTACCTCTTCTAACTGTCACTCACGTCTTCAAGAAAGTGTGTTTTCTGGAATAAAAACACACTAATAGAATATATCCGTGTGTATTTTCTTTAATCGTTTACGACACAATAGGAGATGTGGTTGATCTCCTCCTGACAGATCGTAGTATGTAATCTATGCATAAATCGAATTTTCAATATGTCAATATTTGAGTATTGTACATATTCCTCCAAGTAGGTCATGGAGCTATTTAATCTACTGAACTCATAATGACCCCATTTCCTGCAAAACAACTGGATGATATGTGAGATTATGACCCTTGATAATCTTTGTGATGTGCCTCAGTCTCTTGGCCACCTGGAGATCTGTGGAACGCTGAGGCAGCTGCTTCCAGGACACACAGGATCTTGAGAACGTGTGTGGGCTCACGCTCCGTCCTCTGTTGATTTCTTCTTCTCTTCAGCCCCTTTGTTCAAAGAACGACGCTCGAAGGTGACGAGGCGACGTGTTGATGCTCCATCTGCTGCGTCTGCAGAGCCGCAGCTCCACCAGTCACGGCAGCATCCAGACAGACGCGTCGGCAGAGACCTTCTGCAGACACACGCCTCTGGATGCATCGTAGCCATGATCACGATCTCAAGCCAGCTTCTCTCATGCAACAACATGGGAATATACTCAGTTTTCCAGGAGTCGGCACAGTCGTCTGCATGGGAACTAACCTGGTTACTTCTAAAATACGCATGTATGTGTGGTACAATACATACAAATCATCTAACTTTAAAATGTACAACTTGGCAATGAAAATAAATTGAATCCAACATTATGACAAGAATACGAAATGCACCTGATGGGGTAGGATATAAGTAAAGGCATTTTTTCCCCTCAATTGTGGTGTAACAGAAAGCAGAAACAAGGAAAGGCTTGAGGGTTTAGAGGAACTTTACAGGATCCCAGTGTGCTGGTTGGACAGGGCATCTCCAAAGGAGGAGCAGTGGTCAGAATCTATGAGGAGTCAGAGGTCGAAAACAGCTTCAGGAGGGTCGAGGAGGACAGAACCACTGACAAAAAGCCAGGAGATCCTGGAGGGAGGAGCCCTGTCCTGCATGTTGGACCATGTTGTCCCGAGACCACGACGGCTCTTGACCACTACAATACTAGCAGGACGAGGGTTGGCGATCTTTGAACACATAAAGCAAAAGAGCTGTTTGGTTTCCAGCCAAATGAATCCGAAAGTCCGAAATTCCTCATGACCGACTGAAACGTCTCATGGCTGCACTTCAAGACGATTAACGAGACAATGACAAAAAAAAACCCCACACGGGTAAATTGGCCTCACGTTCAGAACCACGACTCAAAACAAACTGCTTGGACAACATCACTCAGCACATTCGGAACAAAATTAAACATTAAGTTTTCCAGTAATTTTAAGCTTTAAAAATTCTTATCAAAAATAAATTTTAATAGATATAATATAAATTCAATTCCCAACAATTGTAAGCAGATGCTAAAGGATAATTATGTTTCTGAGGATATGTTGCATGGTTAGACCTCAAGCTCCTCAGGCTATTGTTTTAAAATAACTTATTTATTTTGACATGCCATTAATTAATAGTCCTTGTATGCAGGTTTTCAAGACAGTTTATTGTTTAATTTCACATAATCTCAGTGTCACACAGTACATGTGGAAGAAAAGTTCCTAACTCATCATTTTCTATCATTTTATTCTCTAAAACACTGCAGATCTCTATCATATTTCTCCACTGGTGCAAAGGTTAGTATTCATTTCCAAACATGCGTGGTGATAATAAAGATTTATACAACACAGCAACTTTACCGTTTTCTTTAAACTGCCAGTATACATGGACTCAACTGCAGACACACACTCAGTCACCCACAGGAAATTCCTCTTCTTCATATGTGACTGGAAGCAGCCTGTCTTTGGTGTTCAGTGATCCGCCACCAGGGGGCGACACAGTCTGTTCCTCCTTAGCTTTGAGCTGCAGGCCTGGGGGGGTCTCCTGGAAGGAGACCTCTGCAGCTTCACTCAAACCTGCGCGGATGGCTGTAGAGCGACTGCACGTAGGTGAAGACACACATGGGGTCGGGTTGACGGCCCATGAGCATCATGTCGTCCACCTCGATGAGGCGGTCGCAGCCGGCCTTCAGTCTGCACACAGACGGAGACACAACAGGGTCAGACATGCTGCCGGGACACTTTTCACACCATGTGGTCACTTACATGAACGTGCAGGATGCAAGAGGTTAAAACACATCAGCGTGTTAATTGTTATATAATACCGAAAATCCATCACTTCTATATTAATCAATCATTTCCATTTATTGTTGATTAAAAAAATAATTGGGGGGAAGATAATCAGCATCACCTTGGATTAAAAAAACAAAAAAAAAAACATTTTGAAAGTAAGAATGTTTTACTATAACAGCTTTTTGAAGACATCCAGCGACAACTTATATTATTAAGAAACTTTTTTAAAATGATTAATTTATTTATTACATATTATTTTTCAGTTCATTTTATAGGAGCTCCACACACAAGTTTCTGTAATTTATTCAGATTAATCCCATTTCTTTTCTACTCAAGCCTGAAGCTTGTAATGCATGATGATTCATGGGAAACCACAGAAACCATAGTCTAAAGACTATTTTTAATAATGCCCTTTTAGATTTGAGTGAATGCTGTTACTCTCCAAGTTTACCCCATAAATAAATAAATAAATAAATAAATAAATAAATAAATAAATATTTTTCTTATATAGTAATATATATATATAGCGTACATTGGAATATTTCTTGAAACAAAGTTGGTGATTTTGCTTCATAATTAAGCTCTGAACTCCTTTCATTTCATTTCATTTTGTTTTATTTTGAACATCAAAATCAAATATCAAACATCAAAATATCATGACGTGACGCAATGAAACAGAAAAGGGGAAGTACGACCACACCTGGGTTGTACGTATGTGACGTCATTGGCAGGAGGAAGACAGATCTGTCACCGACAGCGCCAGTTTAACTTCCTCCAGTGGATGATGTACTTTTCTGAGAGAGGAGCTTCTGAAGCACTTGTCTGTCAAATCTGGTGCTTTTATGGTGAAATGAAAGATCGTTTCAACAATCTGCTCCACAAGTGAGTTTTATTTTGTAAGAACCAGCATCAGACATCACATTACTCCAATACTTACCTCTCTTCGTTGGCTCCCTGTTAAATCTAGAATAGAATTTAAAATCCTCCTTCTAACCTATAAAGCTCTTAACAACCAGACTCCATCATATCTTACAGAACTACTAGTCCCATGTCTGCCTTGAATAGAATAGAATTCTACTGGATTCATGGTTTCTGAAGAGTCTGCTCTGGATGTCTTTGCCACAGTAGGTAGTAGAAATGAGCCGTCCCACAGCAACATCCTCGTCTTTTGGTGACTTCTTCCTTCCCTGGATCGACTCTTTTGTTGTCTTGGAATTCTTTGACCTCTGAAACCTTCTTGGCCTCTCCCACGGTCTCTCTGGCCTTCTTCTCTCTGCCGCCATTGTTCAGTGCTTCTTGAAGAGTCGCCTCCAGAAGCTGCTTTTCTTCTTCTTCTTCGCCTGGAGTTCCTCCTCTAAGACCAGGTTGGCCTCCTCTGGCCTGACGACATCATCGTGGAGGCTCTCCTTCTCAGCTAGCTCTGTCGTGTACTGACTGTGGAGGCTCTCCTTCTCAGCGATCAGTGTGGTGTACTGACTGTGGAGGCTCTCCTTCTCAGCGATCAGTGTGGTGTACTGACTGTGGAGGCTCTCCTTCTCAGAGAGCAGCCTGTCTCTCTCCTCCTCCACCTGCTGGAGCCTCTCCTCCAGACCTCTGGACTTCACCCTCCTATTGTCTTCATCTTTCGGTCTTTATGTCATTCAGCTCTTGACAGGAGAGCTGGTACATTGCAAATTTTTCCTGGAGTTTTGTGTTGTGTTGTTGACTCTCGTCTTTTGGTGACTTCTTCCTTCCCTGGATCGACTCTTTTGTTGTCTTGAAATTCTTTGACCTCTGAAACCTTCTGGGCCTCTCCCACGGTCTCTCTGGCCTTCTTCTCTCTGCTGCCATTGTTCAGTGCTTTTTGAAGAGTCGCCTCCAGAAGCTTCTTTTCTTCTTCTTCTTCGCCTGGAGTTCCTCCTCTAAGACCAGGTTGGCCTCCTCTGGCCTGACGACATCATCGTGGAGGCTCTCCTCCTCAGCCAGCTCTGTCATGTACTGACTGCGGAGGTTCTCCTTCTCAGCCAGCAATGTCGTGTTCTGACTGCGGAGGCTCTGCTTCTCAGCCAGTACTGTCATGTACTGACTGTGGAGGCTCACATTATCAGCCAGCTCTGTCATGTACTGACCGCGGAGGCTCTCCTTCTCAGCCAGTACTGTCGTGTATTGACCGCGGAGGATCTCTTTCTCAGCCAGTACTGTAGTGTACTGACAGCGGAGGCTCTCCTTCTCAGCCAGCACTGTAGTGTTCTGACTGTGGAGGCTCTCCTTCTCAGCCAGTACTGTCCTGTATGGAGTATGGAGGCTCTCCTGCTCAGCAAGCACTGTAGTGTACTGGCTGCGGAGGCTCTCCTTCTCAGCCAGCACGGTCGTGTACTGGCCGCGGAGGCTCTCCTTCTCAGCCAGCACGGTCGTGTACTGGCCGCGGAGGCTCTCCTTCTCAGCCAGCGCGGTGGTGTATTGACTGCGGAGGCTCTCCTTCTCAGCCAGCGCTGTAGTGTACTGAGCGCGGAGGCTCTCCTTCTCAGCCAGCACTGTCGTGTACTGACTGCGGAGGCTCTCCTTCTCAACCAGCAGTGTAGTGTTCTGACTGCGGAGGCTCTCCTTCTCAGCCAGCGCTGTAGTGTACTGAGCGCGGAGGCTCTCCTTCTCAGCCAGTACTGTCGTGTACTGACTGCGGAGGCTCTCCTTTTCAGCCAGCACTGTGGTGTACTGACCGTGGAGGCTTTCCTTCTCAGCCAGCACTGTCCTGTATGGAGTGTGGAGGCTCTCCTTCTCAGCCAGCACTGTCGTGTACTGGCCGCGGAGGCTCTCCTTCTCAGCCAGCGCGGTGGTGTATTGACTGCGGAGGCTCTCCTTCTCAGCCAGTGCTGTAGTGTACTGACCGCGGAGGCTCTCTTTCTCAGCAAGCACGGTCGTGTACTGACCGTGGAGGCTCTCCTTCTCAGCCATCACGGTCGTGTACTGACCGCGGAGGCTCTCCTTCTCAGCCAGCACTGTGGTGTACTGACCACGGAGGCTCTCCTTCTCAGCCAGCACTGTGGTGTACTGACCGCGGAGGCTCTCCTTCTCAGCCAGCACTGTAGTGTACTGACCACGGAGGCTCTCCTTCTCAGCCAGTACTGTCGTGTACTGACTGCGGAGGCCCTCCTTCTCAGCCAGTACTGTCATGTACTGATTGTGGAGGCCCTCCTTCTCAGCCAGCACTGTCCTGTATGGAGTGTGGAGGCTCTCCTTCTCAGCCAGCACGGTCGTGTACTGACAGCGGAGGCTCTCCTTCTCAGCCAGAACTGTCGTGTACTGACCGCGGAGGCTCTCCTTCTCAGCCAGCACGGTCGTGTATTGACTGCGGAGGCTCTCCTTCTCAGCCAGTGCTGTAGTGTACTGACCGCGGAGGCTCTCCTTCTCAGCAAGCACGGTCGTGTTCTGACCGCGGAGGCTCTCCTTCTCAGCCAGCACTGTAGTGTACTGACTGCGGAGGCTCTCCTTCTCAGCCAGCACTGTGGTGTACTGACCGTGGAGGCTTTCCTTCTCAGCCAGTACTGTAGTGTACTGACTGTGGAGGTTCTCCTTCTCAGAGAGCAGCCTGTCTCTCTCCTCCTCCACCTGCTGGAGCCTCTCCTCCAGACCTCTGGACTTCACAATGCTCTTGTCCTCATCTTTCGGTCTTTTTATGTCATTCAGCTCTTGACAGGAGAGATGGTACATTGCAAATTTCTCCTGGAGTTTAGTGTTGTGTTGTTGACTGCGAGCGAGCTGCTCCCTCTGCTGGACCACTTCTTGATTGAAGTCCTCCTTTGTCCTTTGAGCTGAGTGTCTGTCAGAAGACGCATCAGTCTTTTCCCGTCTGTCTCCATCCAACCCTTTAAAAATGATCTGGAGAGCCTCCAGTCTGGATTGTTTTTCCTTCAGCTCCTCCTTAATTTTCTGGAATTCCAGGCAGTTGGAAGCATTTACCACCTGGAATCTTTCCTTACTTGACTTCATGAGTTCATTGATACGACGTTCATGCACCGCAATCGCACGAGTAATCCCCGGGTAAAAATCACAGGGAGGGCCCTGTTTGAAACCTTCTCCGTCTCTGAGATTGTACCTTTGTGCCATTTCTAAAATGTGTTTTAAATAAGACTATCAGTGTTTTAAATAAGACTATCAGCGTTTTAAATAAGACTATCAGCGTTTTAAATAAGACTTCTGTGCCAGCAAGTACTATGTCTTTGCAAGGTAACAATTGAGATGTGTTCGCTGATCCAACATAGTCTCTTGTTCATATGCACAATATCATGCTTTGACTTTGATGATATCTTGCTTTGATCTTGAAGACATCATCACTTTGAGCCACGCATTCAACTTTGGATCAAAGTCATTAGCTCAAAGTCACCCCCAGTGATGTCATACTCAGTGTTTTTTTGTTTTTTTTTGCGTGTGTTCGCTGTTGATATACATGCCGCAAACTAACATATATTGGTGATGCAAATAACAGCGTGTTACACCAGAGGTTTAGGTTACGTGTCATTTTAAAGCTAAGTAATGCTAACGGGGGTTAGCATTAAAGCACCGCAGGTTGAACTTTTTTCAGAAAATAAGAAAAGTTTCACATTTACACGTTCTGAAAAAGATGTCTGTTCCCATGGCAACAGCAGAAACCCTGAAAACATTGTCATTAGTGAAGGGACTTCAGCCGGGGATGAAGAGCGTGACCGACATGCTCATGCTGCTTCCACTCACTCTGCAGTCCCAAAACGCCAGCTCGAAGTTCTGCTTCCGGTTGGCGGGCGACGGCGAGCCGTAGTCGAACTCGGTGGGGAAGAAGGAGTGGACCAGGGCGCAGAACGCCATCCCGTCGCTCCAACTGGACGAGAAGTTCTGGATGTCGATGTTCTGAGGGGAAAGAGAAGAAGGGCTTGCTGAGGGAGGCGAAGAAAGACGCCCCCCCCTCCCCCGCTCACTGTCTCGCCCAGAAGCCTGATGGAAGTGCCAGACTGGGCTCCACTGCTGCTCCGGGGTCTCTGTTACGTGCCTTTGAAATCATGTCATTTTCAGGCTTTATTAGTTTGGAGTTTGCCTGGAATGAAATGCAACATGTCGAGTACTCGGATGAACCTCTCTCTCTCTCTCTCTCTCTCTCTCTCTCTCTCTCTCTACGAGTCAATAAGAGCCTTGGCTTTGCCTCCCGTGTTCAACTGTAACCAAACCTCATGAACCAGCTGCCCCAGCTGCCGAGACAAAGTCGATAAAAACAAAAAGATACCAGAGTAGAATAATGAATAAGACACACACACACATGCAACTACAGGCACTTTTTTCTTACCGAGGACACACACTTACTTCCCTGCAGCTCAGTGGTGGCACAGTCACCGTGTTTGTGAAAAGGTTCACACCAGATGCAACGTTTGTTGGATTTCGTTTGTTTTCAACCAAATGCGTCGCTGACGATGAGGAGGACAAAGAATGCCGACGATAAACACCTCGCAGGGCACGGCGACGCGGTGGGTGGCGCTCTCTTAGAACTTTCTCTTCCACCTTGTGGTTCACATATTTGGCCTCGGGTTGCTCCGGGTTTCTGACCTGTCGACAGTGTCAACGAGGATCAACTCCCAGTTACCCTGAACGGGAAAAGCTGGATTAATATGAATGCGGAGAAAACTATCTTCTTTCTGTATTTTAGTCCCTTCAAAAAAATCTGTGATGCAACGATCAAGTCTCTCCAATCAGCGTTGCTGGAGTGAGATTAAAATCAGTCTGACTGACTATGAATTTGCATGAAATTGCGAAGTTGCTTGCTCGTGGGTTTAAAATGTGGATTCCGCCTGTATTCTTGCTTGAGTTCCCCCATCCAGTGATTGATAGAGCCCCCTGCATTAAAGTGTTTAAATTGGAGCTAATTTAGTTCTGTTACTAACCTGTAAGTCCCTGTTGCTTAGCAACCATCCATATGTTTCACACTTCATTCACATTATTATTAACTCAAATGTGTTTTATGTTTGTAAATTGTAAAGTGTCAGGTGTTGACATGTTGATCATATCTTTTTTTTTTGACGATTTGAGATTATTGTAGGTTATTTTCTTTCTCCTGGTGATTTTGCTTCATAATTAAGCTCTGAACTCCTTTCATTTCATTTCATTTTGTTTTATTTTGAACATCAAAATCAAATATCAAACATCAAAATATCATGACGTGACGCAATGAAACAGAAAAGGGGAAGTACGACCACACCTGGGTTGTACGTATGTGACGTCATTGGCAGGAGGAAGACAGATCTGTCACCGACAGCGCCAGTTTAACTTCCTCCAGTGGATGATGTACTTTTCTGAGAGAGGAGCTTCTGAAGCACTTGTCTGCCAAATCTGGTGCTTTTATGGTGAAATGAAAGATCGTTTCAACAATCTGCTCCACAAGTGAGTTTTATTTTGTAACAACCAGCATCAGACATCACATTACTCCAATATTTACCTCTCTTCGTTGGCTCCCTGTTAAATCTAGAATAGAATTTAAAATCCTCCTTCTAACCTATAAAGCTCTTAACAACCAGACTCCATCATATCTTACAGAACTACTAGTCCCATGTCTGCCTTGAATAGAATAGAATTCTACTGGATTCATGGTTTCTGAAGAGTCTGCTCTGGATGTCTTTGCCACAGTAGGTAGTAGAAATGAGCCGTCCCACAGCAACATCCTCGTCTTTTGGTGACTTCTTCCTTCCCCGGATCGACTCTTTTGTTGTCTTGGAATTCTTTGACCTCTGAAACCTTCTGGGCCTCTCCCACGGTCTCTCTGGTCTTCTTCTCTCTGCCGCCATTGTTCAGTGCTTCTTGAAGAGTCGCCTCCAGACGCTTCTTTTCTTCTTCTTCGCCTGGAGTTCCTCCTCTAAGACCAGGTTGGCCTCCTCTGGCCTGACGACATCATCGTGGAGGCTCTCCTCCTCAGCCAGCTCTGTCATGTACTGACTGTGGAGGCTCTCCTTCTCAGCCAGCAATGTCGTGTTCTGACTGCGGAGGCTCTGCTTCTCAGCCAGTACTGTAGTGTACTGACTGCGGAGGCTCTCCTTCTCAGCCAGCTCTGTCATGTACTGACTGCGGAGGCTCTCCTTCTCAGCCAGCAATGTCGTGTTCTGACTGCGGAGGCTCTGCTTCTCATCCAGTACTGTCGTGTACTGACCGTGGAGGCTCTCCTTCTTAGCCAGCACTGTAGTGTACTGACCGTGGAGGCTCTCCTTCTCAGCTAGTACTGTCGTGTACTGACCGTGGAGGCTCTCCTTCTCAGCCAGTACTGTCATGTACTGAATTCGGAGGCCCTCCTTCTCAGCCAGTACTGTTGTGTACTGACAGTGGAGGCTCTCCTTCTCATCCAGCACTGTCCTGTGTACTGACTGCGGAGGCCCTCCTTCTCAGCCAGTACTGTCGTGTATTGACCGCGGAGGCTCTCCTTCTCAGCCAGCACTGTCGTGTACTGACTGCGGAGGCTCTCCTTCTCAGCCAGCACTGTCGTGTACTGAATGCGGAGGCTATCCTTCTCAGCCAGCACTGTCGTGTACTGACTGCGGAGGCTCTCCTTCTCAGCCAGCACTGTAGTGTTCTGACTGCGGAGGCTCTCCTTCTCAGCCAGCACTGTCGTGTACTGACCATGGAGGCTCTCCTTCTCAGCCAGTACTGTCCTGTATGGAGTATGGAGGCTCTCGTTCTCAGTCAGCACTGTCGTGTACTGACCGCGGAGGCTCTCCTTCTCAGCCAGCACTGTCGTGTACTGACCGCGGAGGCTCTCCTGCTCAGCAAGTACTGTAGTGTACTGACCGCGGAGGCTCTCCTTCTCAGCCAGCACGGTCGTGTACTGACAGTGGAGGCTCTCCTTCTCAGCCAGCACTGTAGTGTACTGGCCGCGGAGGCTCTCCTTCTCAGCCAGCACTGTCGTGTACTGGCCGCGGAGGCTCTCCTTCTCAGCCAGCACTGTCGTGTACTGACCGCGGAGGCTCTCCTTCTCAGCCAGCACTGCAGTGTTCTGACCGCGGAGGCTCTCCTTCTCAGCCAGCACTGCAGTGTTCTGACCGCGGAGGCTCTCCTTCTCATCCAGCACTGCAGTGTTCTGACTGCGGAGGCTCTCCTTCTCAGCCAGCACGGTCGTGTACTGGCCGCGGAGGCTCTCCTTCTCAGCCAGCACGGTCGTGTACTGACCGCGGAGGCCCTCCTTCTCAGCCAGCACTGCAGTGTTCTGACTGCGGAGGCTCTCCTTCTCAGCCAGCACTGCAGTGTACTGACCGCGGAGGCCCTCCTTCTCAGCCAGCACTGCCGTGTACTGACCGCGGAGGCCCTCCTTCTCAGCCAGCACTGCAGTGTACTGGCCGCGGAGGCTCTCCTTCTCAGCCAGCACTGCAGTGTACTGGCCGCGGAGGCTCTCCTTCTCAGCCAGCACTGCAGTGTACTGGCCGCGGAGGCCCTCCTTCTCAACCAGCACGGTCGTGTACTGACCGCGGAGGCTCTCCTTCTCAGCCAGCACGGTCGTGTACTGACCGCGGAGGCTCTCCTTCTCAGCCAGCACGGTCGTGTACTGACCGCGGAGGCTCTCCTTCTCAGCCAACACTGTCGTGTACTGACCGCGGAGGCTCTCCTTCTCAACCAGCACTGTAGTGTTCTGACTGCGGAGGCTCTCCTTCTCAGCCAGCACGGTCGTGTTCTGACTGCGGAGGCTCTCCTTCTCAGCCAGCATGGTCGTGTACTGACTGCGGAGGCTCTCCTTCTCAGCCAGCACTATAATGTACTGACTGCGGATGCTCTCCTTCTCAACCAGCACTGTGGTGTACTGACCGTGGAGGCTTTCCTTCTCAGCCAGTACTGTAGTGTACTGACTGTGGAGGTTCTCCTTCTCAGAGAGCAGCCTGTCTCTCTCCTCCTCCACCTGCTGGAGCCTCTCCTCCAGACCTCTGGACTTCACAATGCTCTTGTCTTCATCTTTCGGTCTTTTTATGTCATTCAGCTCTTGACAGGAGAGATGATACATTGCAAATTTCTCCTGGAGTTTCGTGTTGTGTTGTTACTATCAGTGTTTTAAAAAGGACTATCAGCGTTTTAAATAAGACTATCAGCGTTTTAAATGAGACTTCTGTGCCAGCAAGTATTATGTCTTTGCAAGGTAACAATTGAGATGTGTTCGCTGATCCAACATAGTCTCTTGTTCATATGCACAATATCATACTTTGACTTTGATGATATCTTGCTTTGATCTTGAAGACATCATCACTTTGAGCCACGCATTCAACTTTGGATCAAAGTCATTAGATCAAAGTCACCCCCAGTGATGTCATACTCAGTGTTTTTTTGGGTTTTTTTGCGTGTGTTCGCTGTTGATATACATGCCGCAAACTAACATATATTGGTGATGCAAATAACAGCGTGTTACACCAGAGGTTTAGGTTAGGTGTCATTTTAAAGCTAAGTAATGCTAACGGTGGTTAGCATTAAAGCACCGCAGGTTGAACTTTTTTCAGAAAATAACGTAAAATAACTTCGTATAACCGATTTGTGAAACGGTTTGTAAAGAGCACAGCAAGTGATAAAGCCTCCGTGCAGGAGCTAATGCATCGCAATGCAGTAGAAGATGTGTTTTTCTCAGCTTGTGGACGTTTTCTCACAGGACAGCCAAAGTATCAACAAATAATGTAAAACAACATGATGCATTGCTGTACTTCATATTAGTATCTTAAGTTCTTAAAAATTAGCTCAATCCTAATCAGTTGTAGTAAAAAAAATTAACATATATCAAATGCAGGAGTAATATTAATCCAGTAGCGATTGATAAAAGTGGCTGCTTTTAATTTTCTCCTTTATTTTAATAACATTTTTTTATATGTGTTTACATTTGCCATGTATTCCACAGGGGAGAGCATCTTTGTGGTTTATCTCTATGACGTACCAACAATGATATGTGTGTTTTAAGAAGAGCAGTGTACTAATGTCTCTTTCAGATTGGACGTCCCTCCACCAGGTGGGGAGACAACAGTGGAAGAGGAGTCTTGTCTCACAGTCTCTGTCTGTCAAATACTATTGATGCAGCGTTGGAAAGATAATTTTTCTTGTCTTTTCCATAGGACACGTGTGAATCAGGGATTGTTGGTGACTGCAGACGTGCAGCAAAGTGGGTTCAGGTAAACGTGCACCTATTTACTGTCCCAGTTGACCTGCCTTGTGTAATGGACATGGAGCAGGAACACGCCGAGGTGGTCTGCAGTACAAAGTCTCGTGTAAAGAAGGAATCCTGCACGAGTCGGAAAATTAATCACTTTGCGAGCCATTTAAATTTGTTTTCTATAATATTGGAGATGTTGGAATAATTTTACGTAAAGTTATCACATTCACTGTACCAACAGTCTTTTTCATGAATTGCAGAAGTACTGTGTGACTTATGTTTCCCCACTGTGACCTCGGAACGAGATAATAAAAAGAGAGGAGACGCAGAGAGTTTTCAGAGCGGGTTGGAGATTGTTACTGAAACACTCTCTGTCCGTTCTCCTCGCGAGTAAGACCAGAACTTGACTCGGTGTGTGTTCTTTCTTGCAGATCTAATAAATGTCCAGAGGTTGAACCTGACAGGAGACGTGGACATTTTGTTAAGAAATCGTTGACACAGGACTTAATCAGGGATATTGCGAATGTCACACAGATGACTGAATAAAGAACAATAAAATAGGTCCAAGATATTATTGTTTTTTTTAAAACGAACAATGTTACCAGAGCAGCAAATAAAGAAAACAAATCCAAATCTAATCTGTAGCGATGAACTGGGGTATTTTTACAAGATATGCACATTAATTAAAGTCTGACCTAATTGGTTTTATGTACTCACTCCAGTTTTTCCCATAAAAATTTAAATTGTCCTCGAGTCTCACAGAAAAAGTAAAACTTTTCAATCACATATTTATCATGTATTATATCAAGCCAGTCTTTCTCTGTCTTCAACCATCATAATCGCATTTTTTTTTTTTTTTTACTTACAATTAATTTTCTGAAATAATTTTTATAATAATAAAAAACAAATTCAAATTTATTCAAAAGGTTTTGTGGCGCCGCATCATGTTTTTGGATTTACTGCTCCGCCGGGTTGAGCTTTCAGCCAGGCAGGAACAAGAAGTGTTGACATCCTTCATCGGAGTAATCTGAGTAGAAAGTTTGACAAAAAAAAAAAAAAAAAAGACTCTGCACATTTGATTACATAACAACCCATCTAGATCTACATTATCTAGATCTACAGTATCCCTCGTTTATACAACGATGTTTCAAGTGGAAATAGATAGATTTTCTTTGTTTGTTTTATTTTGTAGGGGTTTGTTTCAGAAAAGTTTCACGTTTACACATTCTGAAAAAGATGTCTGTTCCCATGGCAACAGCAGAAACCCTGAAAACATTGTCATTAGTGAAGGGACTTCAGCCGGGGATGAAGAGCGTGAAAAAGAACTTCTTGGTTCTTTGTTTGGTTGAAAATGTTTAATATTGAATCACAAGTCGGGGTGAGAGAAGCTGGCTTCCAGTCTGCTTGTTCTCCCAGACCAACGGATCCCAGCTCCTTATATCCGTCCAGAAGGAACACACATACATTGTGCCTAATATAATAAACAATGGTGATAACACACCATGACTTCAGCCGCTGGGCATCCTGGCAGGATGGGATGTGACTCAGCATGCGATCTGCTTAATGCCACCGGCCAGCATAACAGGGAGAGATGACATGATCACAGATAACAGATGAAACATAGGAAACTTTAAATATGGAGGAAATATAAGAAAATACACTATATTAGCATGTGCAAGCTATAAATCATGTGAAAATGTTTATATAAATATCTCTGAAGTAACCCATAGCAGCGGATGTAAATACAGCACAATGTTCAAACCTTCTTAAAATCTATTACAATCTTCTCCTCATGCGGGAAAAACCGACACACGCATTTGAAAAGGTAATGTTCAACCCAAATATTCCCAGTATTCCAATCACCACAGCACTAAATTGCATTAAAAAATAAATAAATAAATAAATAAATTCTGCTGTGAAACTTCCATGTGCCACTAGAGGGCGACCTACACCAGCCTCTCAGACCACTGCAGTGCCTGGTGGACACATTAAAGCACCACTGGGTGAAACCTGCATGACAACAATGCAGATTAAAGTCTGAATCTCCTGCGAAACATTTGCGTCTGATAAGAAACTAACGACTTGCAGTTGAAGCAGCGTTTGGCCACTAGAGGGCGGTGTGTGACGCTGTTGACAGTGATTGTTCTGAGTTTCTGTTGATTTCTTGCATCCAAACTGAACAAATCGCCATTGAGATTATGAGGTTTTAGGTTCAGAGATGAGCCTCAGGCACAAAAGGGCTTCTGGTCAGATTGAAACTCGGATTATCCATCCATCCATCCATCCATCCATGCATCCATCCATCCATCCATCCATCCATCCATCCATCCATCCATCCATCCATCCATCCATCCTCTTTATTTCCACAATCTATTTGCAGTGAAAGATAATGCTTTTTAAGCATTTTACAACGGTTGCTGCCTATTTGTGTATTTAATTAATTAACTAACTGATTGACTGACTGTAAGTCGAGGCCTTAACTAACCTTAAGGAGACGTTGGTTTTCCAATCATGAAACAAAACAACAACAACAACAACAAACCAGCCCAATATCCAGAAGAGAATTTACCAACATGTAATTTCCCTCAGTTTAAAGACAGCCGGTGAAAGAACACATTCTCTCTAGATTTTCCCTCAAAATGCTCAAACGTCTCAGTTTCGACATCTAATCTCGTCTTTATGTTCATGTGAATTTCCAGATTCAGGTTTTTTTTTTCCTCCACATTTCTCAAAGCATCTCAACTTTTTTTTATTTTATTTTTTTTATTGGAAACTGGTCATAAATCTGCGCTCATACCAGAGTTAGTTTGATTCATTTGTCCTTTTTTTTTTTTTTCTTTCCCCTGCCTGGATAACGTGGGACAAACAAAGAAAGCGGAGAGCCTGTGTGTGGGGGAAAGTAAATGTTGTGTGAAGCAGTGATCATAAGAAAACTGGTGATTTATGTTTGTTTTCCACGTAAACACGAAAACCCGCGTCCTCACACACCCGGCATCGCCTCCACCGACTCCGGCATGCACCACCCACTCCCATAATTAAGATTTATGTTGAGCCTTTGAGGTCGGAGCAGTGATTTGACTGTACGCCGGGTTTCCCCTCTTTCTATAGATCCAGTTCGTACGCGTCCGTTCTTCCTGTGATCCGTTAACCTCGGCTGATTCCGACAATCAATCAATGAGGAAACGTGTTTATCTCAGATCTCTTATCTTTCCTTCCCGCCGGATTCCGCCGGGTCGATACTGACCTTTCCGTAGACGCCCAACGCGGGCTAGTTAGCGCCGGCGGCTATCGATCCGATGGAAGTTTTCTTGAAAAGCTTTAGAAAACAAAACCTTCTTATAGTCTTTCCGACGGCGCCTTCATTTGCCCGGCGTCGACGTCTCCCGTCAGCGGCAAACCAACCCCTGGCGGTTTTGCCTTTCCGAGCCGGCTCTGGGTGGATGTTCTGATCTCTGACCCGACGCCCGCGATGATGCTCGTTATGAGCGCCCGGGACAAACGGCGCCTCAGTTCGGAGAAACACGAGCCGCCCGGTTCCGCGGATTATCCCTCCGTCCGCCGGCCGCTCAGGCATTCCTCTGTTTCTACTGTTACTCGGCTAATAATGCTCACGCCGACACAACGTCAGAGATTCACTAAAGCCTTAAACGCTGCTGAATGTCCTCTTTGTATTCCGTCGCTTGCTCGTCTAAACTTAAGTTTTCGTCTCGTTTTCGTTTCAGAAATGTTCCGCTTTTCTCGTTGGAATCGATGTAGTTTTCATTTTGGGCCACTAGTGGGCACTGTTGTTTGTTTTTGTAATAAAACCACACACACACTTGACAACAATTCACTATAAACATGAGCAGTGGGAGAACACAGACATTCGTACACAGTATATAAATACCTTCCCAACAAAAGAGCTGTTTTTGTTTCTTTCCACCAAATAAGAAAATTGACTCATTAAAGCTCCGACAGCTTATAAAGTTACTGATTTAGTTTTGCTTAACATAGATTCATAACGTTTCATGAATCTAGTAATGATCTTGCTGTTTGTTTGTTTTCAGCCATTTTTAGCAGATTTAACTTTAACTGATTCAGCTAGTTTGGTTGTTTTAGTCATTTTTTAACCATTTGACCTGTTTTTGCTCCATTCTTGACAGTTTCAAATGTTGTGGCGTTTTTTTGTTGTTGTTTTTTTTAGCAAATTTTCTCTATTTTTTTTTTTTTATTTCTTTCTTGGATTTTAGTCATTTGCATTTTTGTTTTTGTGTTTTTTTTGTTAAATATCAATTTGAGCAGTTTCGGCCTTTTTAACCGTTTTAGCGTTGGAGACTCACTGGAAAACAAAAACAAAACAAAACTGACATTCAAATATTTTATATTTTTTAAAAACGATAATAGGAAGAAAACTGTTGTAAATATAATTTTCAGAACGCCTCAGAGAGCCGATACGGAGGAATTAAAGAGCCGCACGTGGCTCTGAAGCTGCAGGCCCTCTATAAGAGTTTCACTGCGTTTTCAAAAAGTTGCACGCTTTGTTGTGTAAACGGACACCCTAAACGCAAAACAAAAGTTTTTTTTGTTTTCACCTGAAAACATAGCAAATCACTAAATGAAACTGTTTGCGAAATGAAAGGGAGAAATGTCGAGCAGGAGCTTAGATAAGTCAAGAGCGGCTCCATCCTGCCTGGTGTAAATGGTTCGGTCCAGCTGAGCTGCTCTCATGCAGCGGCGACATTCTTGGCCTGATTGGAGGATATTTTGCCGAGAATCAGCATTGAGAGAGGATTTGAGATTGTGGTGGATATTTTGACAGCTACAATTCATTCAAATTTAGTTGCATGAAGCCTCGGTCATGGTTGAATAAGGGAAAAAAAAAATCATCACGAAAAAAGATTCCACAGAAGAAAGCATGTTGGCATAAGGTTAGAATTAAAAGTAGATCCTCGGAGTTTTAAGGGAACGCTTCCATCCATCCATCCTCCTCAAATCTGCTTTCATTTCAGAGCCAAACTGGCGAATTCTCAACCTCTTTTTCATTCGGCGCTTCGGTGTTCTGAGGCCGAAAAGCAGCGAATGAGATCTTCAAGGGTTTTGAGGAAACCTGCTATCACTCTGTCGTGAGAAAGATTAATCCCCGATGACGGTTATGTGAGTGGAAGTTCAGCGCAGTCGTAGTTATTTGGGTTGTTTTCATAAAGAATGTCTCTTTTACAAAGTCCCCCGAACTCTGAAACCGAATGTTTATACATTCTTAAAAGACTGTTGACTTTCTGGAATAAAATGATTTCTTTATAAAAACGCAACATTAAACAAAGATCCCGCAATTTCTGCCAAAAACAACGAAACAACCGACTTATTACACCTGCCTTGATTGTTTACGCCGAACCAGAGAGCCGGTTCAACGGTTTCTTCTTGTGTGAGTTTGATTGATTCAACTTCCACTCAGTTTTTATTTATATAGTGCCGATTACATCTCGGCCATCTCATGGCTCTTTTTACAGAGAAACAACCAACAATCCTTCATAATCGGCCACAGGAACTGGAAAAAGTGAGTTTTACCAGAAAGAAACCTCTGCCGAACCAAACCGAACCAGGGGAGGGGGTTTTCTTCCTGGGGTCAGGGGGAAGTCAGGCCCCGTTTCAGTGAGAAGGTTTTCCTGTGAAAGTGGACTTTTTTTTTTTTTTTTTTTGTCGGGTCGTGCGTGTCCCTTTACGTGACAAAACAAACAGCAACTTTTTAAAAATGGCTGTCGAAGTGGAACTTAATGCCGCTGCTCCTGCGTATCGCACCACCACCATAGTAACGAGAGTTTAGGAGTCGGACAATGAGAGCAACGTTTCCTCCAGAGTCATGAGTCCTCGTCCTTATTCTCTGGGGACTCGGTAGTTTCATAGGCCCCGCCCACACGAGCCAAAGCGATCTTTTTTCTCCCCAGTGTTCTCCCGCATAAAAAAACTTCCGTCCACACGTCACTATGAACACGACTCAACACGATGCCTAAGAGCATGTAGTACATATGCCAGACCTTTAGGGGTGCTGTGACTCACCAAATTCACCAAAAACGTAGAAGAAGCCACAGAGAACATAGAACTATAAGAGTAGAGTCCTGCTCATGGACTTCCATATAACTCAGAGTTCTATAGGTCTATAGCTCCTCCTCCTGCTAGTATCAGTAGCTTCTGCAGCGCCACCTTGAGCATGGCAGCGCCGCCGAGATAGTAGATACGAGTGCAAGACGTTTACGAATGCTGGAGACGACCTGAGATACATCATGATGGGACGAGGTGAGGTTCTGGTCAGGGTGAAGGCAAGAACAAGGCTCAGTTGGGTTTTAGGAAAACATGGCGGCCTGAACAAGTCAAGGAGTTCAGATACCTGAGCGCCCCGCGATTTATTCAGACTTGACAGACTTAAGAAGAAGCTGATGAAGCTGCCTGGATAAAGGGTGAAATGTCTTCCACGATATTTCCAAGTCCAGTTGAGCACATTGACCTGCTCTGAGATGTCTGAATGTCCTATCTGTACTTCATTTACTCATTAATCTCTCTTTCTCGAACACTACACAGCTCCCTTTCGCAGTTTCGATAAATCTTTGTGTTTGCTTCAGAGGTCGCAGTTTGCGGCGGGCGTAAGACGGACCACCTCCTTCTCAGGGATGTTCCTATATTCTGGCCGCCGCGTTGGAAACTTGGGTTAAGTTATTCGGGCTGTTCTACTGGATCGCATTAGAGTGTACAAGTGTACTTAATTAAGTGGCCAGTGAGAGTGTGTTACTCATTACTTTGGCAACAATAAACACGCCGTTAATGTTGTCACACAGTTGTTGCTGCTCGGTTAGGCTTGGCATCGGAGCCACTTGGTTTTGGGGGGAAACGCTTCGCTTTTGGCTCGAATGGCTCAGTTTAATTACGTTACTCATGTACGTGGAACACGCCAGTATCCTGAATGAAAGTCTTGCACTTAGTCACCTCCTCTAATAGCTTTAATTTGCTCCTGTTATAGACTTTTACCCTCTTTACACTCTGCACGGCTTCCATTGTGACAGGTAGGGTTCCTGGAGATCACCATGAAGGAAAACCTCCCGTTAATTGGTTCAGACTGACCTCCCCTCCCAATATCTGGGGTCCTGAATGATTTAGATACAGTAGAAATGGCTGTGCATTTGCCTTATGGCTCCTTTAAACCTAGCAGTGGGGTTGGGTCTTGTATTGCCAACAGTATTTTCACCAACATCGATTATTGACGATCTCCTCTGCCAAGTTGCAGACTTTAATATAAGACATTTTCTTTGTTGTACCTCAAACTTGGACTTTCCTGGTGTAAACAGAGCACAATGCACACTGAACCATGGTTTGTATACTATTATTGTGATGTGTTTTTCTAAGCTGATCAGCTGCAAAACGCATGTAATCCAAGCGGGCAGTGTTTCTGCATGAGCATGTGACCCCTACAGGGTCTCAGAGTAGCTCAGGGCCCCGGGTTGCCCGAGGTGAGTGCGTCTGCAGCATGTGCTTTTTGATTCACCTTCACTCTGGATTTATCAGTGTGTATTTTTCAAGTAGAACATGAGGCGCTCATAAACACTGGTGTGGCGTTTCGACTTGCAGTTCTGTTGGCTGGTGGCACAATTTCCATTTGGAGCCAAGAGCTTCCACTGCAGGCAGGGCGGGGTGTTCACGCTCCGGAGACACGCCCCCCCCCTATCAGAGTAAACAGGATTTCTGAAAATAAGGACTGGTCCATGCATGTGGGAAAGTTATTTAACCTGCAAAAGCACCGAAACTGAGGCTGAGCCCAAATGCCAATCTCTCTCTAAAGGACTAGAAATCGTTCAAGCGTGTTTCGTATTTAAGGAATTTGGTCTTTAGACAACAACAACAACACTACAGTGACGTCAAACACAACGTCTCACTATGTATGTTTCAGATTAAAGGGCTCGGGAGCGGACGTGTTTTCCAGGCAAACCGATATACTAACGTCCTATACAACGTTTGCCGTCCGATATGACGACCTATTTATAGCTCTTCCATTTGTCACTATCGCTAACCCCTTTATCATCGTCTATTTAACACAATATGATCCAATACAATGAAATAAACTTGACATCGGACCCTCTGTCTGCCATCCCTTCACACACCTGGCCTCATTACATGGAGTATTATTTCTATTATATTCTGTTATTTCTGCATTATCATCATCATCATCATCATCATCATCATCATCATCATCATCATCATCATCATCATCATCATCATTATATCGACCCCAGACTGCATATATGGCCAGTCTATAACGTAAACAAAGAAAGCATAGATAAATATATATAATGGTTCCAACATTAAATATGATTCTTAAAAAAAATTGTAATTAAATAAATTGAAGTGTTCTCCTGGAATTCTTTGAAGTTTAACATACAAGTTTAATTTTGAAAACCTTCTGAAAAAATGAGTTTCTGACAACCAACCTGAGGGTTTCCTGGCCACCAAGGTGCTCAACGCTCATTCCTCCGTCACATATCCTGTGATTAGGATTTAGAATATGAGCCACCTAGTGGCTAAATATGGGAACTGCAACAGGATTGCAAATATGTACTGATTACCACAAAGGGCAACGATATTAAGTGTAAATGCAAAACTTCTGTTGCGTGTTCGTTTCCACGACAACAGTGCTTGGAGCCACTGAAAATGGAACTTTTTGAAAAAAGGGCTCCCAAATGGGGGAATTTTATGAAAACGTCCGGGCTTCGTCGCCGTGTCGACGGGTGACAACTGCACTGTCTGGAAATGCTCGGCGTCGTCTCCTTGTTGACGACGGAAAAGTTGCCACTGGTCATGCGCACCACGGCCCCGGTAAATACTTCACCAACATAACAATCCAACAAAGTGTCTTTACTGGTTTTCGGTGGGGTGAGTTAGTTTTGGAGTGTTGTTGGCCGTCCAGTGCACACGGAGGAGCCAAGAATAACACGTCTGATATGATGGATGCGCAGACGAAACAGTTCCACGTCTACATCACCAGAAACTACACGCTGCTCCTGTCTTTATCCGAGAGGCAAACAAAACAACGTGAACACGGATTGTCTGGTTTGGTTTAGACAAACATGGAGACTCAGCTGGCAACTGTCAAAACTCCTGACTGGAGTTTCATGCTCTTGATATTATGACTGTTTTCTTTTGTTTGTTATATTTGCACACAGGCTGGTAGAATTGACTAAAACAGGATGTTTCCTGTCCTGGTAGCACAACTTTGGCAATGTTAAACAAACTGCTGCCCTATTTTATTTACTTTTTTTCTTCTTCTTCTTTTTATTTTTAAGTTTATACAAGCAGGGAACAGACTGTATTTGAGTCCTAAACTTCCGTGCTGGTTGGATGGAGTGTTTGAGTGCGTCGGTTTGGATTTACATTACAAAATGTTTTTTACTTATAGATGTGATATTAACACACGACTGGACATCCCCCTCAAAAATCTCAAGCGAGCTTCCTGGAATGTACCATCCAGTCTCTCTGCCGGTTGTCTTTTCTTTCAATCACACCTAAATCCAGAATATTTGAAACCCGAGCCACTCCAAATGAAAACCATGTGCGGCAGCAGATACCACCACATGAGAAAAACATGTGATCCGACCGTTTGAAATCTTAATTTCCACCTCCACGGTTGTGAAATACCACATCGGCGGGTCATTTTGACAAACACAGTAAACACGAAACCAAGTTGAAGGTGCTTCCCAGAATTTCCTTTTTTGGCTTAAGAAACGGCACCACTTTTGATTTCCAGTAATCTATTGACGTTGATTTCCTTTTACTAAGGATATGTGTCATCGCAGCTTCGATAGGAGCTGCCCCTGCGAGTAAGGCTGCAGAAAACATGGACCAAAGGATGAAATGATGGAAGCCAGAAAATATGTTCAGTATGTTGGAAGAGAGAGATGTCATTCCAAGACTCTGACTGTGCCAACAAGAACCGCATGATGAATATAATGAAGGCTTATATGTGCTATACTCTGAATATATGTATCTGTATGCATCAAGTTAACCATGATTATTTCAAAACAACCTGGACCCGCATTTTCTGGCTCTCATATCTTGAAATACTTGCAGAATACAAATTAACCTCATTGTCGTAGTCTATAGGTTGTAGTTACTCTTGATGGAGCAGTTATTCATGTACTACGATTCTGATGAGGGCAGAAGGCGGGATGAGATGGATAGACGATGAAAATGAACGTATTAAATATAGTGTCGACTAAATACAACGTAAGATTAATTATATGTCACATCAAGGTTTCGTTCCTCCAAGACAAAAGATAGATAAAGTACTAGATTTGTTGTCAAGCCTGTAAATCTGTAGTGATGTGAGTACACTGGGTACATTGTGAACACTGAGTACATTGAGTATGTTGAGTACACTGGGTACATTGGGTACACTGAGTACATTGGATACATTGGGTACATTGTGAACACTGAGTACATTGAGTATGTTGAGTACACTGGGTACATTGGATACACTGAGTACATTGGATACATTGGGTACATTGTGAACACTGAGTACATTGAGTATGTTGAGTACATTGGGTACATTAGATACATTGGCTACTTTGAGTACACTGGGTACGTTGAGTACAGTGGATATGTTGAGTACACTGAGTACATAGAGTACATCGAGTACAGTTGATATGTTGAGTACACTGAGTACATTGAGGACATCAAGTACATTGGATACATTGTTTGCATTGAGTACACTCGCCATATTGGGTACATTGCATACAATAAATACATTGGGTACATGGTTACATTGAGTACACTGGGTAATGTTGAGTATATTGGGTACATTGTATATGTTGAATACATTGACTACAGTGCATACATTGGGTACATTGAACATGTTGTGTACTTTCAATACTTTGAATACATTGGTTACATTGAGTACCCTGGATACATTGAGTAAACGGAGTACCTTGGTTACAATGAGTACTTGGGTACGCGGAGTTCTTGGGCAGCTGATGTCACAGTTGTGCGACCAAATGAAAATTGAATTAAAAAGCCTGTGGAGCAGAAACCTTGTTTACATCCAGCGGCTATAATAAACGCAGTATTGTGACTTTGCGACGTTCTTGTTGTTGCATCGACACGTCTGGCGTCACCACTGGACGATTCCTGATGGAATGAACCACTTAGGATCTTCACACAAGCTGAAATCGTACAGTCTGAAGAAACCTTAGAAATATAAAAAGGTCTCTATTTGTGGTTTTCTCAGTTTAGTCCGCTGGGGTATTTTTTTTACAGCGATAAAAAAGAGAAGTATTTTGTGGCTTTATGAAGTTAAAGTCATCAATCAGGAGGTCCAGATGTGTGCGTCCTTCCCTTTCATCCATCCCAGAAAATCTCCCTGGACATTAGAGTTCCTCAAGTTTTGGCCAAAACTTCACTCAGTAAATAATCTGGTTTAAAAACTGAGAGAAATCACACATCATTTACCATTTTAAACTTCAACGTTTCGGTAGATTTTCTTCTTGACTTCAGGGAAACACTATTGACGACTACTATATACACTGAGGTATTAAAACTTAAAAAAAATAAAAATCCTAATATGCTCGATGTGATTTATTAGTGGTAAAGGGCAAATGTGTGAAAACGCATTTTGTCAAGTACAGTGTAGGTATTTTTTTCATACTTTGAGTTCCGCATCAGATTTCCACTGAGTGGGAGTGAGATTTGCTTTGCCAAAGTGAAAGAAGAAAAACTGCAGTGTTGATGGTAATATGGGACAAAGTACTTTTTTAAATCATGTTCAGTAAGTGGAGAGATCTTGTGCAAAGCGGCTCCTCTCTCGGGGCGTTGCACAACTTTTCACTCACGTATTTAAGTCATTGCTGTTCTCGCTAGTTTAAAAGAAATGCAGCGAAAAGAAGAACGTTTATATCTACAAAGTCGAGTTTAAGTTTGAAGTGAAAAACACGTCGCACTGGGTCTTTTTGAGGAGGAAGGTTGTGGGTACGACTTCATGTTCTGAGGATAAAGGAAAGATTTAGTGGTTTTTTTTTCTTTTTCTGAGAACGTCCTGAAACAGGCGTCGCTATCACGATAGTTCTTGGTTGAGTTTGCGTAGACCTTCGCCAACGCCACATTTGTCACCATGGAAAATTTCAGTGTGACCCCCCCCCCCCCCCCACTGCCGACCTTTGACCCCCACCCGTTAACCAGGGTAATGAAGTCACATGATGCGAGATGTGACATATCACAGAATAGGGAATTAAAAACGGAACATTTTGGCGTTTGGTTGACATCAACTGCATTAAAATCGACCGTGTTAGGACAATGAGAATGTTTTTGACATTCTCGTGACTTAGACCTTTGACCTTTGACCCAATCAAAATGTACTGCAACCATCCTGGGATTAAAACAAATCATCCCTGAAAATTTCACGCAATTCAGGTGAATAGTTTTTGCAAAAGTTTGGTCAAATACACACACACACACACACACACACACACACACACACACACACACACACACACACACACACACACACACACACACATACATACATACATACATACATACATGCATACATGCAGCACAAACACTCGAAGGTTTAGTTCAATTTCAGGAGGAGGGAAAACCACAGGGCAACTTTCAAAGTGGATATTTCATCCAAGGGAGGAAACACGACCAATATGGAGAAACACTTGCTCTCACAGCAACGATGAATTTGAATAAATGTCGCATTTCGATCCGCCCCAGAATCAGAATCCTAGAAATCTTTCCCAATCCCGTCGCCACTGGCGACTCTGTAATTATATCCACCAAGTATTAAACCACATAGAACATCAAAGCCTGTTTTATGGCTTCTAATGAATAATAGTCATATTGAGTGCAGCAGGAGGAGGAAGCCTTTCTGGGAAACATTAGTCTCTCCAATGAATAATCTCACATGTGTATGTAACCCCCCTGAACCTGGACATTACAGATATCTGGATTAGACTTTAATTTTCAGCTGATTTAACCACGACAGTTTGCAGACACTGTCTACTTGTGAGATATGGCTAGAAAATGTGTGTGTGTAAATATCGGGTGTATCAACACACACATAACAGAATCTTCTCTTTGTTTCCCTTAAGTGAGCTATATAAACAGATCGGGCTGGAAAAAAAAAATAAATAAAAAAAATCCCCCCCCACAGGATTATCATTCTGACATCAAATTTATGAGTGTTTTTCTAGCAGCTTGTAGTTTCAAGTTTATTTAATCAGAGTGAACACAAAGGGCCAAATCATCAACCGCGCTGTGAACAAACCGCTGCCCGGACTTGACAGGCTCGTCACGGGCTGCCAAGTCGCCCCGGGGGCCTTTGTTTTTCACGAGCTTCGACTTGGCAGCGTCTCGCGGCGTTAAAATGTCGTAGCGAACAAACAGAGACGAGACAAAAAAGAAAGACGAGAGCTTTTGTGGCGCGGATCGAAACGCTGACACCTGCGAAGAAGAAGGAGGGTTTGTTTCGTGGATCGTCGGTATTTTAAGACCTTAAAGGTGAGACGACGCCGTTTGAACTCTCATGTAGCTCTCATGTGCACTAATCTGGGATTTGGCAATAGTTGATAATAATAATAATTTCGTTTTTTTTTTGTTTTTTTTTGGGGGGGGGGGGGACCTCATTCAACACAACTTGAAATTTTAGAATGGAACAAATGAATAATGGGGCTTCACATTGGGTTTACTTATTTTCCAATAAATTAGAAAATATTTTTCTTTTTAAATCATTTTTCTCAAGACGTCTCAGTTTCACATTTCCATCTCTCATTTTTTTTTTTTTTTACATAATTGTACTTTTTTGGATAACTATGTATGTTTTTCTTGCTTCTATATTTTTGAATGATCTTATCTCTGTTTTGATCTGTTTTTAGTGCTGTAAAGCACCTTGTGTCTCATGTCTGTCAAAGGTGCTATATAAATAAAGCTCTATTCTATTCTATTCTATTTCAGTGACCATCGCCAGCCTTACCTGACGCTCGGAGGGCACGGCCGCCGCCGCCGCCGCCCCCGAGGCGTTCACGATTACTTCATTACCGTTCAGACCATATTTTTGTCATAGACACGGAAACGCAGAAGCAGTTTGCATGCCAGGCCACTAGTTGGTGCTGTGCTCTGATAACGCAGTCAATAGAGTACAGAGAATAGCACGACGTAAAGATTCACGCTTCTTCATGTCTTTGTTCGCTGTATGGGCTCCCTCATGTTCTGCTGATTGTAAAACACACGTCTTCACTTTATGCAGATGATGGTGTAGTAAATGTATCAAATTATAGAAGGAGCACAAACAGTACTCTGGGATTTGCCATCATTACTGTTCTTGATTTATTCATGTAATTGCAGTAAAACTTGACCACGGCTCCTGCTGTAGAACAAATAAAGGACAATTCCCATGTCAAACGTACTTAACTCTTTCAATGTGTAGAATTCTTTCCTCTTGTGGATTTTTTACAGATTGGATATATTCCTGTTGTACGTCCCTGTATTTGTATGAACTATATCTCTAGTTTTAAATTAAAGTACAATTGCATTTTCAGGTTCTTTCCTTTTATTGCAGTTATTTGAACGATACATTTTCAGTTGTTTGTCTTAATGGGTGCAAAGCACTTTGGGTAATCATTGGTTATAGTAAAGCTCTATGAAATAAACTGTGATTGATGAAAGCGAGGCAGTGAAACAAGGTGGGAGTAGAGGGACTTTAAAGTGTGTGACACACACCTTTGGGAATGTTAGAGCTGCGTTCACACTTTAGAAACTTTATGTTCTCCACTTTAAAGTGCTTCCAGGCAGGGCGTTATCTGCCTCCCGCCTCTTAAAGACTTTTTATTGCCTAGTGGAGTAAATGAAAGGAAGTATTGTTGATTGATCAGTTAAATGTACTTTTAGGCCCCATTCATGCGACGTGAAAATGCATCGTTTCAGAAAAGTGAATTTTCCACATTTGCCCGGCCAAAATCGCGGGCTTGAGGGAACATTTCAGGCAAAACCTCCATTGGATTGGAGACGTCTTCACTACGGTTCTTCACGCTGCGTAATTCAAACGGTTACGTTTGGAAGTGGACGGCGGTCGCTCTGTTTCGCTGGAGTTTCTGTCCACGTCACATGGCGTTTGGCTCTCAGTGCTGCTTGTATGGCGACGCTCAGCATGAATGGATGAACTTATTTGGATTTTCTACATGTGCATACAAAATAAGACGAATATATATTCATCATTTTGATGACACGTTAAAAAAAAACCCAGAGGGGAACATAGATAAGACTGATTTCCGTTGTGGTCCTCATCAATAAATAAATAAACAATGAAAACATAACAAATATGAAATTGTAGCATTATAGTGAACAATTAAAAAAAAATAAAATTGTACAAAAGTACGGTATACATTTACAATAAATTGATAAATACAAGTTCTACCTATGCAAATCTATTGCACAAAAAATATTTCTCACAAATGTGTATATAGATCCCAACGCGAGTTATCGCAGACCGATTAATCGTAAAAAAAAAAAGAATAGCACTAAAAGAAATGACAAATATAAACTGTGCATCACAAATTAGTTAAAAAGTATATGGGAATAATGAAGTAGTTTGTATGGATTCTAATAAAAACCTTTTAAAAAGCAGACGTGCTGGATCAAGCCAGAACTGTTGGTTTGGATCAAAGAGAAAAACCCCTTCCAGGTGAGAGCGCAGCCTGAGAGTTTACACTCCCGTTCTACACTCGTTGTTTAAGCAGCATAATGATTCACGGGATTGATCCAACCCAAATCAGCGCATTCAAGTCATCTTTAATTTGCCTCAACAATCAAAATGATAAGCTTTGAAAGTCTATAATTGTGGGCCATTAAGAAAACAGACACTGTACTGTCTATCCACATCACCTGCAGCCACCTGTAATTTACCAAATTATCTGAGCGCCTATAATCTTAACAAGCTCGACATTCTGGCCCTTTCACACGTCTCTGAATGGACCGAGAAACCAACACTTTTCTCTGTAATTGAGATTTTCACAGCGAGTCTAATGAAGCCTTTGCTCCTCGATAGGAACATGCTTAACGCCTCCGCGCACACGGCGTCTCTTGTGCTGTAAGTTTAGACACAATAATTGTAAATTACACAGAGATATTATGCTCACCTTTGCCGGGAGAGTCTTTACGGTTTCACTCGCTACCCGCGGAACAGAGCGCGTTCCTAATTACCACCGAGAATCGTGGGAAATCTTTTCAAGGCCCACCTGAACCTTGCATTTGTCATTTTTCTTTCCCGGTCGGGAGCCGAGCCAGGAAAACTAAATATGCAACGTGTGTTCATTTCAGGTGGAAAATCCCCATAAAGCTGTCTTTTTTTTTTGCATAAATATGTCATGATAACATAATAAGTAGGCAGCGCCAGTTCAAAGTGGCTTCCAGGAGAGAGAGATAGTGAAGTCGACCCGGAGAATAAGCACCGCTGGAGTTACAGAGGACATGACGGGACGAACCTGCTGCCATTATGAATGACTAACTCACCTTTTGATGGAACTGCAAGTTAATTTTCCAGTGGGTGGTTTGAAATAATCAGAGACATTAAAGTCAAGGAATTCTTGCTTGTTTTGGGGTTTTTTTTTCCAGGAGATGTCAGATCTTTTGTTTTGGTTTGACAAACCGATGTCTTTTATAATCGGTCTCTGAAACATCTCTGGAAGCTTCGCTGAATGGAAATGGAATTATACGACATTTATTATTAAAGAAAAGATCATGGAAAAAAAAATAAAGCTATATGTGTGTGATTTCTGCTGGAGACAGTTCAGAGTCATTATGTCAGGAACTTAATGGGGCTTTTTTTCCCATGAGTTTAAAATGTAATTAAAGGCAAAGACAAACCCTTTTTTTATATAATTCTCATCATCTTAAGTTACATCAACGGCAATATACAGTGATGCAGTGAGCCAGTTTGTATGATATAAGAATTATTTGGTACAAAAGCAGCAGTAGCCTTCAAACTAACCTGAATTAACATCAGATGGTTCTGAATAAATATTGGGTGTAGTGACAGAACTGTAAAGGGGGGGGGGGGTTGTTCAGATGGTATGACCCAATGGTAACCACACAGAAGTTTTTACAACCATAATTTCACTCAAATGTCCAGTTGTGACGCATCAGTCTAGTTCTCGTGGTTGGAAATGCCACATTCTCAGAGCGTCATGAGATAAAAAAAAAAGAAAAAAAGTCAAATTCTTCTCATGTAGAGTCGATGCAATGTTTCCCAATCATTTTCCCCTGGAGCCCATTTTCACGAATGACCTCTAAGGCCTCGTTCACAAAACAAAGTGAAAACACATCGTTTTTGTGTTTTAGTTTCAGAAAGTTTTTTTTTTTTTTTTTAATTCATTTCAGACATTTAGTTTTTTGTGTGTAATCATATACACTCCATCTACCCACATACCTATAAATATACATAAAAATCCATGTATGAACCCATCAGTGATAATATAATTAAAGTTACATTTTATGAAAATATATTCAGAAAAGTTAAATAATATATTAAGGTAATGAAAAATCTCTCCACTTATGCAGATGACGCTGTAGTAAATATACACTTTACTGTGCAGCATTAGTCACATTATTGTTGTTGATCTGCATGCACATGTGCAGAAAAACTGTTGACTGTGACCTTCGTATGCATATTCAAGATTTGTTTTTCTCATTTTTCACAGACGTATGACACTATTATTGTACTGAACAGTCAGAATGCAGCGTTTTGCTCAGGCAGAGCTTAATTCTGGCTTCCTTTGGCATGTGTCAATCTCATTTTGACCTCTTCGTAGCAGGAACACCCTTGAAGCTTCATTTTTGCGTTTTATGTGTGTTTTGTTGTTTTTTTTCTTTACGCCCACCATCCGCCCCGACCTCCTCCTGCTGCTCCTCCTCACTGAACGCCGGCTCCTGGTGCCACCGGCCTGCTCTGCTGAGTCTCTGGTGCTTCTGTTTGACAGTTTGTGGGGATCAACGCTCGTGTTTACAGCCCAGTTCGTCTTCTGTTTATTGCCCACAAACGGAAAGGTTGAAAAACACATTTCATGTCGGCGGGAAGTTGCAGAAGGAGCTCTGAGCCTTTCAGTGGGACACAAAAGAAGAAACAACTCTCTCCTGCGTGATTGTTGAGGTTCTCCGTGGCGCTTGACTCCAGGAACTAATCAAAAGGAGGTTTTTTTGGACTCGGGGTTCGAGCAGAAATTGGCAGCCGCGTTCAAAAGGTCGCAGATTGACGTCCAGAGAGCGAGCATAGTTTCCTTTCAGCACGTCGCTGCATCAGCGACGGGAAGCCAATCAGACGGTTCTGTTTTACGTTCGCGTTTCCCACCGAGGTTGTTAAAGTGATATTATCCCTCCGTGACTCGCCGATGCCTTTGCCGTCAGTTTGTTCCAGCTCATCCCTGAAGCGCGGCGAAAGCAGCGGCCCAGTGCCGTCAGCTGCCCTGAAATTCACCCCCGTTGTGCTTGTTATCTCTGGAAGCTTTGGGACATGTGCTGGAAGTCGACATTATTTACTGATCATCTCAAGAGTTTGGCTGCACAGTTCGTAACGTACTGGCTCTTCACGAGGTCACACGGGTTTGAAGTCGTAGAAAAGTAGGATTTCCCATGCAGGAGGAGGAGTTTGAGTGTCCGTAAGACTCGTGTCGTCTGGAGTATCAGGCTCCTGGTGGGGGCCACCCAGGCTGAACAGGTCGAAGGGTAGAGACCAGATCGCCCTCCCCTGCAGGTCGGGGGTTGGGCAGCCTTGTCGCTGTGTCCTAATGTGGGAAAGCAGAAGTACACGATGTTAAAGCCCGGTTGGATCATCAACACCGGCGCTGTGACCGGCGCAGGGTTTTAACAGTTTGGGATTTTGTTATAATCTCAGGCACGATTTGCACGACAACGTTTCAAGTGAAAACACATTTTTAATCAGAAAAGGTTCGCATTTATCCAGCAACTCTTTGAAAATGATGTCTGTTTCCATGGAAACGGCAAAAACACTTGCTGTTGGTTTGTTTTTGTACTGAAAGCACACACACACACACACACACACACACACACACACACACACACACATTCAGCAGAGAACAATCTGCTCTAAACATCAACAATGGGAGAACATTCTAACCCTAACCCTTCTGGACAGACGGATGGTGACTGTCAAAATAAAAGTATCAAGTCCCAGGAGAATATTGACTGGGGGTCACGACCCCACGGAGGAAACTTTGATCTGATTGTCCGTCTACTGAGCATGTGCAGAAGAAATAGTTCCTACGGTCGTGATGTGCATGTACAGCGATTTCAAAAAGTTGCGTTTTCACCCGGTTCCATGGAGACGGAGTCAGAGCGTTTTCAAAAAGTTGCGTTTTCACCTGTTTCCATCTAGACAGGGGAAGAGTGTCTCCCAAAAGTTGCGTTTTCATCCGTTTCCATGGCAACGGATTCGGAGCGTTTTCAAAAAGTTGCATTTCCAGTGACTCAGAGCACCGTTGTCGTGTGAATGGATGCGTAAAATGTTACGAAAGTTTTGCGTTTTCACTTGAAAGTGTCACGTGAACGGGGTCTCGGTTTTGTAAACATTCCCTACAGTGTCAGTCTCTCATTTTTATTTGGTTAACTATAATCTCGAACCATTTGAGTGAAAAATCACTGAGTAATACGATTTTTTTTTTGTCTCGTTTTCTCATAAATCTGCATATTAGAAATATCGACATCCAGATTCCAGAGCCTCTTCCACCTAAGTTCAGATAAAGGTAATAACTCTTTATTTGACTTCATTTTACTTTCAAACAACAACAAACATCTTTCTCCTCCTTCCTTATTTTTTTTCTTTATGGGGACAAATGAGTGAAAGAATTTGAAGCAACCAATCATGTAATAATGTCCAATAATGTCCAATAATATCCTAAATTTAGACATTTTAAATGTAATGACTCAAATAATGTGTTGGAATAGAATTGTCGCAATAAAATTTTTTTTATTTCTATTTATTTATTAATAAACCAGATGTTGAAATGCTGCATTAATGATGTCATGACCAGCCATTAATGTAATTAAATCATCCAAAGTATTGGCTCATATTTGATACACGACTGGCACGTTTTGACGTTAGTGGCTTTATTACAATTAAAATATCCAAAGTTATGACATTGGCAGATATTTTGTTTGTTACATTATTGGATGCCACTGGATCAAAACAGCATTCGGTAATTTATTTCTTTTATTTTTGTGGGTGCCAGTTTTCACGTTGACTACATCCTCAAAATGAGTCCCCGCTGACTGTGCAGACTCTCACGGATAAGTCTTAATCGGCCTCAATCTTTAAATCCAAACAATGAAAAGCTTTAACGGGTTGAAGGTTGAATCAGGGTTCGTCCTCAGGAACAAACGCCGCCTCGCGCTGAACGCCAAGGAAACAGCGAGTGGCTGCCCACTTTCTTTCCAGCCACTGATTACGGCGACGTTGTTTATACGAGCGACTCTTCCAGCTCCGCAGATGCCGGATTGTTTTTTATCACGAAGCCCCGAGAACCACGACTGGCGGCAAGCGGCTTCAGACACCAACCACTGATTTCTTTTTATTCTCTGTCAACTCGCTCTCATCGCCCTCACCGAGGCTCTTGTACCGGTGCAACTTTATCCATGAACCAAGTTCCATTGTACATCTTCTCCTGTGTCACAGATTCAATGCTGTTACAGTGTGAAACACCCGTCCAACTCATGCTACGTGCTACGTGCTACGTGCTAAGGGGTTTTGTTGTACACACCCCAGTGATGCTACATGCTAAACATGATTAAAGTCTGGCTGATTCACCCAGTAACCACCAGCTCAGTCGGTTGTCCTGGTTTGCAGGAAAATTAAGCATTTAAATGGAAAATGTTATCGTAGCGTCTGCAAAAAAAAAAAAAAAAAAAAAGGAATAAATGTAAATATTTTCAAAAGGTTCTTGTCCTCGTTTTTTGCAATAAAACTAATGGAAATATAAGTAGTTGTTGGTGTTTAGGGCAGTGGTGGCCGAGAGGCTGGAAAAGGGGGCTTCATGGAGATGGGGCGTTTTCAAAAAGTTGCATTCCCCCCCCCGTTTCCACTGGAATGATTTCTCATGCATCATATAAAGTGCTGCAGAGTTCTGGTGCAAATGTGACTGTGTGCTCAGTTTAGGTTAGTTACGATTCACGTCAGGTGAATATATAGTTTCTTTATGTAAAAAAAATACGTTTTTTTTTCTCTTTCGAAGAACAAAACCTGTCAAAAAGCGTCAAACATCATATTAATAATTCCTACTCCATGTTTATGTAGGTAAAGTGCAAATTCAGGCAAATTGTAAGATGTGCACACATTTTCAAGAATTTGAAAACTTTGGCAGTAAAACATTTGACGTCGTACATCTTCGACTGAAATAATATAACAAGAAGAGATTTTTACATGACTGCGTTTATCACACACGATAAGACGAGACGAGACGAGACGAGACGAGACGAGACGAGACGAGAGGAGAGGAGAGGAGAGGAGAGGAGAGGAGAGGAGAGGAGAGGAGAGGAGAGGAGAGGAGAGGAGAGGAGAGGAGAGGAGAGGAGACGAGACGAGAGGAGAGGAGAGGAGAGGAGAGGAGAGGAGAGGAGAGGAGACGAGACGAGAGGAGAGGAGAGGAGAGGAGAGGAGAGGAGACGAGACGAGACGAGACGAGACGAGACGAGAGGAGAGGAGAGGAGAGGAGAGGAGAGGAGAGGAGACGAGACGAGACGAGAGGAGAGGAGAGGAGAGGAGAGGAGAGGAGAGGAGAGGAGAGGAGAGGAGAGGAGAGGAGAGGAGAGGAGAGGAGACGAGAGGAGACGAGACGAGATGGACACCACAGCAACCAAAATAAATAACCAGATAGATAGATAGATAAAATAAAATAAATATTTGGTCTCAGTGTTGTGTTGTGTCCACTACCCTTAATAAAAAAATAAAAAGCTAGACAGATAAAATCATCGCCATGGCAACAGGCCGTTTATGGATGGAATGTGTCTTGAGAGGTGAAGTAAGTCAAATCCAAGTTTTATCTCCTGAAACTCAGAGTTTCCATCTTGTAACTGTAATAAAGGTGTGAAATCATAACTATTGAGTATATTTTATCTACAAAACCTGATAAAAGTCAGAATATAAGTTATAAAGCATGTCTGTGTGCCGTAATCTAGTGGAATTTCAGGAGCAGAACAGATTAAAGATTGAATCCTGCAGCAGTTGAAAAGAGCCGACGGACAGAGGATATATAATCTTTATCTATATGAGGAACTGCAACACAAACAGATGTAGTGATGCAGGAGGAGATAAGATGCTGCAAACTGTGAAGGAAAGTCAGATTCTTGCAGAAAGTGAACAGATTAAATCTTGCGGTTATAATAAAGTGTAATCTGAGTGACCGCATGTGAATTTATAGCCACTGAGTGATGATCCAGGTTCTTTTTTTTTTTGTCTCTTAAAAACCAGCAACCAGTAAATAACGTAATTGGCCTGCTGTCTTCTGTGCCAATGTAAAACAGTAAAACAAGTGGAATGTGGAATTTAATCATCGGAACAGTTCAGACGTTGAAACGAAGCGAGAAGCAATCCGACGCACAACATTTCTACTCTGTCTGATGATCGGCGGCTTCGTGTTGCAGAATAATAAAATATGTTTAATGAGGCCCGACAACGTTTTCCAGTGAAAACCTTTCTCATGTTTGTGTGTTTTTACACGACAACGGTGATCGAAGCCACTGAAAACGCACACTTTTTGAAAGCGCTCCGTCTCCGTGGCAACGGGGAGAAAAGGCAAGTTTTGGAAAATGCTCTGACGTTGTTTCCCAGGAAACGGGACAAATCCCAACTTTTTGAAAGCGCTCTGATTTTACTACCATGGAAACAAGAGAAAACACAACTTTTTGAAAATAGTCCGACTGTGTTCCCATGGAAATGGGAGAAGATGCAACTTCTAACTGACTTTATTCTCCTGGGACTTGGTAGTTTTATTTTGACAGTCATCGTAATAACAATCCAACTTGGTGGTTTTATTTTGACAGTCAGTGTAATAACAATCCAACTTGGTAGTTTTATTTTGACAGTCATCGTAATAACAATCCAACTTGGTGGTTTTATTTTGACAGTCACCGTAATAACAATCTAACTTGGTAGTTTTATTTTGACAGTCATCGTAATAACAATCCAACTTGGTGGTTTTATTTTGACAGTCACCGTAATAACAATCCAAATTGGTGGTTTTATTTTGACAGTCACAGTAATAACAATCTAACTTGGTAGTTTTATTTTGACAGTCATCGTAATAACAATCCAACTTGGTGGTTTTATTTTGACAGTCACCGTAATAACAATCTAACTTGGTAGTTTTATTTTGACAGTCATCGTAATAACAATCCAACTTGGTGGTTTTATTTTGACAGTCACCGTAATAACAATCTAACTTGGTAGTTTTATTTTGACAGTCAGTGTAATAAGAATCCAACTTGGTAGTTTTATTTTGACAGTCATCGTAATAACAATCCAACTTGGTGGTTTTATTTTGACAGTCAGTGTAATAAGAATCCAACTTGGTAGTTTTATTTTGACAGTCATCGTAATAACAATCTAACTTGGTGGTTTTATTTTGACAGTCATCGTAATAACAATCCAACTTGGTGGTTTTATTTTGACAGTCAGTGTAATAAGAATCCAACTTGGTGGTTTTATTTTGACAGTCAGTGTAATAAGAATCCAACTTAGCAATTTTATTTTGACAGTCAGTGTCATAACAATCCAACTTGGTACTTTTATTTTGACAGTCAGTGTCATAACAATCCAACTTGGTGGTCTGTCCACTAGAATGTCGGTGTTCTCCTGTTGTTAATGTTTATTGTTCTCTGCTGCATGTGTGTGTGTGTGTGTGTGTGTGCTTTCACTACTAAAACAAACAATAGCGCCAATTTGTGGCCTGGCATGCCAACTACATCGTTTTCACCGTTTTCATAAAGACTGAAATTTTTCTGAAACAAAAAAAAAACGAAGCATTTTCACATTGAGCGTTTCAGTGAAGTGAATGTTACACGTCAGGCTACAGAACTTATTTTTTTTCTTTTTGTCTCTTAAACTCTTTTAAATCAGATTGTCAACAATTAAACCGCCCGTCCAGCGCGTTAATTAAATTTCTCCTCAGTGGCAGAAACGTTTTACGATCTGATCTGAGTGTTTCTGGGTTCCGGCCGCTCGCCGCTGACCCTCTCCGCCTCCATCGCGGTCGCCCTCACTGCTTGTTTCTGACAGGTCGTCATGGTTTTTAACGGCCCGTCATAAATCCTCCTTTTTTTTCTCTCTCTTTCGTTTCACCACATGTTTTTACAACTCGCGGCCGGTCCACCGGTGATTGATAGTCGGCGAAGTGCTCCCAGAGCAGCGCCGCCGTGTTGACACTGGCCACGGCGAGCATCCATCCCCACTCAGCTCCGGCGGGGCCGAGGACCAGCCTCCGCCAGGCGCCTTCTCCCGGGGAGGAAGAGATTTAACTGCTCGCTGAAAGCTGCAAATTGGAGGGAATCAAACATTTAGCACAGCTGTGAAGAGGTTTCTCTCTCTCTCTCTCTCTCTCTCTCTCTCTCTCTCTCTCTCTCTCTCTCTCTCTCTCTCTCCGTCCTGTTTGTGTGTGAGTGTGTCTGTAATTCCTGATACAACACAGGCCTGATTTGATTATAGATGATGTACATGATGACGCGCGTGCGCGCGCACACACACACACACACACACACACACACACACACACACACACACACACACACACACACACACACGCACACACACACGTACACGCACACACACACGTACACGTACACACACACACACTCCATCATGTTTACTGCACATTCCTCCTCGTCCTCCCGGGTGAACAACGCGGATCCTGCAGAGCCGCAGTCATCTCAGGGACTCGGTCCAGGTCTGCAGGAATATAGTTACTGGAACAGCAGACCTGCGATGACATCATGCTCTTAAAACTAATGGCGATTATTCAAAAACATCTGGCCGCCGGCCACATGTGAAGTGCGCACGCACACACACACACACACACACACACACACACACACACACACACACACACACACACACACACACACACACACACACACACACACACACACACACACACACACACACTTGTTTCTGAGTTATTCCTCTCCTCCTCCTCCTCCTCCTCTGTTTTAGTCATAATCGCTCCGCCACCAGATTGATGTCAATAATCTGCCATTCTTCATCCCAGAGGTCCCGAGGAGCCCGGCCTGTTGCCGTCGCGCGCCGACTCGTCCCTCCGTCTCGCAGCCCACGGTCCAAAATCCACGGGGCGTCGATTTATACAGTCGCACACTCTGGAGAAGCTGAAGTCATGTCAGTGGAGTATTTTCAAGTTTTCAACCTTCAGTCCAAACGCTGTTAAACAGGATGTATTTCATATCTGTAGCCGGAGGGAGAATGTTTTTAATGTTGCGTCTAAATGTGATTTGTCTGCATGTTCCGGCTTTATGACGGCGGACTGAGCTGCCCACACAAAAACCTTCAACATGACCCTTTCAAGTCGCTGGCTACCGACGGCGCACCATAAAACAGAGTGTACAGCTATACCATTAAATACAAAAGGATGGTTTTATAGCTGGAGGGTGGGGGGGGGGGGGGGGGGGGGCTGCTTTGAAGGCAAACACTCGGATTAAGAACAGAGACGGGCCTCGCTTTTTAAAAGCTCAAGTCTCAGCTACGGTTCAGAGATCCATAAAACAAAACATTTGGACTTGGAGAGGGGAGGGTGGGGGTGGGGGTGGGTTGATGGGGGATGGGGTGGGGGTGGGGGGAAGAGAAAGTCATGTTACGACGGCTTATTTGTTGCCAAATATTTGCGCTATAAGTCTTAATAAAACTTTATTGTTTCCTCCGGGTAATGTGAGGATGTGGAGCCGCATCTCCAGCCGACGGTCGTGTCGGAAAGTTCCACAGATGTTTCTGAAACAGGAGACGGAAAAGTGAGAGGAGGCTTTTCTCGTGTGGACTTTTAGGGCAGAAGCAACATGGATGGATGGATGGATGGATGGATGGATGGATGGGAGGATGGATGGATGGATGGATGAGAAATATGCTTTAAACCTCAACTAGAGCTACACTCGGTAGAGCGGTAGAGCATTTGTTTGTGCAACTGAGTTAGCATTGCTATCATGATAGCCGTTGGCGCATATCGACGCTAACCAGCCTGTCAGGTAGCTACATCGCTGTGTGAGACACTGAGCGGGGAGCGTCTCCATGGCAACAGACGCTGATCTCCTCCAGCCTCTCTCATCCAAATTTCCGCACAGTTTTGTCCCAAAATCGAATCAATTGATCCTTAGATGATGACAAATAATCCCGGAAAACTTCATGCAATTCGGGTAAATAGTATGTGCGCGCAGCAAGTTGTGCCGAGGAAGTATCCAGGACACGGAGTTTTAACTTTGACACCAACTGCAAGAAAAAGAGACTTTTATTTTGAAACACACTAAGCGGGATCACCATGGCCGGACGACATGAAAAACAAAACCCTCTTCAGTCCTGATTGTCAACTTACAACTGTTAAGCTAAACTAAACTAGACCAATTAACCAACTAACTACACTAAGTAAACAACAAAAACACAACACAATCACCACCAACACTACAAGCCTAATATAACCCCCATTAATGACATTTAAAACACCACCAACCCAAACTCCCATAATGCATTGCAGCAATCACCTCCGTGATTGCTTAAACATACATACATACATACATACATACATACATGCAGATGAACACATAACCTTCTCGCCCAACTTTCATTGGTGAAGGTAACAATGGGAGAACACAGGCATGCTATTGGGCAGACGACCAAGTTGGATTGTTATTAAAGTGACTATCAAAATAAAACTACCAAGTCCCAGGATAACATGGCCGCCATTGTTGTTATTGTTGATGTACTCTCACATGCCCATATCAAGTATTTACGACGGCTGAGGAGTAGCAGCAGTGTTTCAGAAAAGTTGCGTTTTCCCCTGTTTCCACGGCAACAGAGCCACGTAAACACACCTTGCAGTGTAAACTGGGCCTTAAAATGACTCGTCTGTGCGTTAATCTTGAATGTTGTGAAACTTCCTGCAGAGTGCAGGTGGTCTTTTATCTGTTTTTCACATGACAGTTGAAAAAAAAAAAAAAGAGGTGCTATCACAACTGAGTTCCGCTTCGTCAGACTAGCCTTTCCACGCTATTTTAGAAAGATAAAGCTTCACCCTGCCAGACATAAACCGCGAGCGAACCGTCACGCATGTGTTCGTGTTTGTTTTTCTTTTCTTTTCGCTCGCTGAGCTTTCTGAATGACACTGAATCCTCGTCTGGGGGTCTCTGGATTCAGGTTCCTCGTGGCTTTTACAGGCTGCTGGCGTCCCGGTATGTGGCGTGTAAATGCTAATCCCGATTCATACATCATTAATGGCTCGTGATGATGGTGAACCATGAAGTCTTCTGAAAGCCAGCGCCGCCTAATCAGCTGTCAAAATTCCAATAAGATTTATTTTCCCAGTCGGTGAGTTGGACGGGCTGTTTCCCGATTCCTTTGATCCATAAACAATAACACGCAAAATACACACAGCATCCAAAAAACACTCACAGTCCCCCCCGCCCCCTCCCGCCCCTCCCAAACAAGATTTGAGTAATACGGCGATGGATGTATGAATCTAAATACTTTCATGAGCTGAAATCCATCATGTCAGTGCAACATATGCGTAAACAACAAAACACGAAACCCTCCTGTCAATAAAAAGCCTTGTTAAAAAACCAGGAAGTATCAAGCGGACCTACGTCTTGCCCATCTGGTTCCAGTAATAGCTCCGGTATTGGAAAATATATGTCAGATGTGGACTTTTGCTGTCTGATCATGACTTCAGCTGCCTTCAAAAGAGCTCCAGAAAACCCGCGGCCAGCATCCAGCTTTGTCCTATTAGGAGATGATCTGCGAGAAAACATCCTGCTGGATTTGCCGTCTCGCTGAAAACCTCAAATTGACAACGGTGATGAAGTACTTTTGTGATTGGTCCCACGTCAAAGGTTAGGCGAGTGTTCTGCAGTGGGGATCCCATGTACGTGATTTCATCCCAGAGTCTCTCGGGCTATTAGTGCGTCAGATCACATGTAATTAAAAGCTTCACGTCCTCAGAGCGTTTTGTCTCCACAGCTGCATGTATTTATGTATTTATTTATCGGCTTGTATGTCTGTTTGTATGTATTTTACCAACTTTTAACAATAACCTCGCCCCCGAATGAAATTTTGTCATCATCCAAGGATCAGTCGACTAGATTTTGGGATGTTAGCGGCTAACCATTTCCAAATAAATCCCCAAAAACGGCAATAAGATTTCTCGTACAAAGTGGATGAAAGAGGCTCCTCATGTAGTAGATCAAAGAAGATCAGCGTCTGTTGCCATGGAGACGTTCCCTGCTCGGTGTTTCACAGTGATGTAGCTACCTGACCTACCTAGTTAGCATTGATATGAGCTAACGGCTAAAATGCGAGCGATGCTAACTCGGTTCCGCAAACAAATGTGGCGTTGGCGAAGGTCTGCGCTCTACCAAGTGTATCTCTAATTTATCTATGCATGTATGTATATATGTGTGAGCTCACTGAGGCTGTTTGCACAACGTTCTTAAATAAAAAATGGAAAATATTTGGTTTTTTGGGTGTTCATTTACACCAAAATGGTACTCGGAGCTAGTGTAAATGTGCCATTTTTAAAACAGCTCCCAAGGCGAAACTTTTTCAAAAATGCTCCAACTCTATCTCCGTGGAAACGGAGGAAAACGTAACTTTCTAAAACTGCTTCGACACCGTCTGTGTGGGAAAAGGGTGGAAAACCCAACCTTTCAAAAATGCTGACTCTGTCGACCTGGAAACGGAGAAAAACGCAAGTTTTAGAAAAGCTCCAACTCTGTGTCCGTGGAAAAACACAACTTCACTGAAAAAACGCTACTACTACTTACTCATGTGATATAATAACTAGTTCTTCTGCACATGCTCAGTAGAGACACAACAAAGTCAGAGCAAAGTTTCCTTTGTGGCGTCATGGCTCCCAGTCCATGTTCTCCTGGGACCTGGTCGTTTTATTTTGACAGTCACCCCAATAACAATCCAACTTGGTGTGTCTGTCCCTTCGAATGTCTGTCTGCGCAAACTCGTATTATGACATGGCATCTACATCCTTTACAGCGTTTCTGCCGTTTCCATGTAAAGAGACCTCGTTTTCTTAATGTTACTATGTAAACGCCATCGTTTTCTGAAACGAAAACACAGAAACGGTTGTGTAAACGGGACCTCAGATGTGCTTCAGGTGAAGTTCAGACCTACAATGGAATAAAGCATCCAACAGTTAGAGTAGCTGATATTCTGAGTAGCTTCTAGTATTTGCTTTTTGCATACTTATATATTTTTTACTCGTGTTTGAGATCAGTTCAAGCCTTGGAAACAGAAAATAAAACAGAGTGACACCTGTTTGTTTTTTTTGTTTTTTTTCCATATTTATGTAAAATTTGTATGTACATGTAAAGGCAGCAATGCACCGCAGACATTCAATTTCCAAACAAAATAGTGCTTAAATCGGACCAGAAACACTCCAGCAAACAAAACAACATTTGCACTTTTTTTTTTTTTTCAACAACTTACAAGATGTATCCTATTACAGGTGAATATTGAATACCGCAGACAGAAGCAAGACATAAAACAAATCTCTATCCAGAATCAATAAATCTTTAAAGTTGGTTCTGATTCTCTTAATCATTAAAAAAAAAAAACATTTAGGTATGAAATGCAAAGGCAGAATTAGAAATGTTTGGAGGAAGAGTTGGTCGTGCCGTCTTCAGGTTGTAGAAATGTTCAACGAATCGCACATCGTTCTGACTTCTGTCAATAAATTGTCCAACAGAGCCCAAAGTGTGGCTTAGATTAAAACAATCGACATTCTAATTACCGACTGGATGAATTAACCGTTACATGATCAGACAGAAGCTTTTTTTAATTTGATAGAGTTCCATTTTTTTTTGGTGCTAAAACCTATTCGGTGGAAGGTTAGCCGGCATTAGCATTAACAACCGAGGCTAGCGGGACTAGCTAGCGTGACGCCATCTTAAAGAAAGCGCCACAAATTAACACGTTACATTTAATTTGCTTAATACGCACACAAAAAAAAGTTTTTCTCTCCTTCAAACACGTCATAGCTCGCCGTTTCCTAAATGCTAGGCTAACAGCCGCTAGCTTTACCGTACAATCACATTCCAACCTTTTAGCACGAACGCCTCAGTGTGTTTCCCCAAACAAACTACACAAAGACAGTAACAAGGCGTCTGCATACACAGAAAGATCTGACTTTACAATCAAAAAAACAAATCCTTTTTTCTCAGCTAAAGTCGGGGAAAAAATGAACAAAACATTTTAATTTGTGTTTTTTTTTTTTACTCGCTGCATTCAGACTAAAACTTACCAACAGACACTCTGAAGTATATTTAGAAATATACAAAGATATATAGATATATATAAACAGGGGAAATAAAGAAAAGCAACAGTTTGGGAATGCTTGTGCAAGTTCGTATGTTGGATGAGATGTGAGCGGGGAAGGATTGGGGGGGGGGGTTGGTTGGACCAGATCATTTGAAGACGTTCTCGAACGCGGGACATTTGTGGCTCTTGAGTTTCTTGATGGCCTTTTTGAACTCCTTGCTGGACTTGTCCCACTTGTGGATGCCCGTGAGCAGGTACTGCTTCTCCACCTTGCGGCCCATGATGAGGTACTGGTTGGTCAGGTTGTCCAGCTGCTGGCAGGGGCAGTCGGCGCCGTTCTTCAGCAGCAGCACCAGCTTCTTCATGTCCTTCTTCTTCAGGTTGCCCGCCTTCAGCATCTTCTTCCTCTTCTGCAGGATCACCTTGCGGTCCGAGTTCTCCCGCTTCACCTCCTTGATCTTGGCCTTGAAAGCTGCGGACGGAGAGACAAGAGGGAAGAATGACTGGAAGCTCCAGCAACAAGTAATTCTTCTGTGAAGTCATCTTGAGTCATCAAAATGAGTTGGTAGCATCTTTTCAAGGCAAACAAAGAATGATAGTGTAGAAAGAATGATGTGTCATTGAGGCCAAAGACAACATTTCAATTATAAACGCGTGTTTTTGTTTCAGAAAACTTTCGCATTTACACTGCAGCGTTTTTAAATCGATGTCTGTTTACAGGGGAACGGCAGAAAACGAAGTAGTTGGCATGCCAGGCCACGATTTGGCAGCAGGGAACAATATAAACATTAACAATGGGAGAACACGAACATTCTAGTGGACAGACGACCAAGTTGGACTGTTGCTACGGTGACTTTCAAAATAAAACTACCAAGTCCAGGAGAATCTGGATTGAGAGCCATGAGGACACTTTGTTCTAATTGACCAGCTACTGAGCATGTGCAGAAAAACTAGTGACGACGGCCGTGGTGTGCGTGCGCAGTATAGCCGTGTTTCAGAAAAGTTTATACATTTATACAATCTATATATCTATATATAATACATAATATAACAATGATATACTATAGTATAATATGCAAAAGACACATACAATCTATACAAGGACGGTAGAATATTTCAGAAAGTTGTGTTTTCAGTGGTACTGTTAAGTAAACTGGCGCCAAAAACGCAGCAAAAATGTTCTAAGCTGAACTCCTTTACCGGCGTTGCCATAGAAAGTCTTTGCAACTCGCTTGTTAGTTTTTACATGAGAAGCCCTTCCTGTTGATATGAACCCGGCTCCCCAAGCTTGAGGTCAAAACTTCACCCAACGATCCACCGAGACCCAAAACTAAGATGCAACGAGATCCAGTACACGGTGCTAAACTGCTGACTGACACACAGATTGTTCTTTCATTTTGGATGAATTTGTGAAGTAATCCACTAAGAAAAACACCATGAAATGAGGGGTTGGTGTGTTTTATGTTCACATGAGAGCGACTGGATTTCACATTTGCTGGAGTGACTGAATGGAGTTCTGATTCCCCACAAGCAATACAAAAAAACAAAACAAAAAAAAACAGCCAATATGGGAGATGAAAGTTTGAGATACAGCAAACGAAGTATCTTAAAATAAAATCCAGCAGTAGAAGTCTCGGTGAGCCAGCTGAGGAAATGTCTCTCGCCTCAATAACGGCAGCAGCTCAGAAAAAAAAAAAAAAAGACCATTTGTCTCTTTTTTAAAAGTCTTGAAAACACACCGTCAAGTGTAACGTGACTCAATTCTACTAGTTTGTTCTGACGTGGAACAGGTGGGATCTGCTTTTGGACAATGTCAGCGGGAAAAAGACGCGTGTGTTGAAATGTTAGGACGGGATACGGGCCTCGGATGTTGAGATAAATCAGACACGTGCCAATACGACCGGCGTGTCACCAGGCTGACTGGATTTCATTGATATCGAGTCTCTAACGTCAACAAATCTGCCACCATGGAGATTATTGTGTCACATCGTGGTGAATAAATGAGAAGCATGGAAGCGATTCGACAGGAGGATAATCAGTGGTCAGTAGAGGAGGTCACATGATCTCTCAGGGAATAACTGCAGCACATGCACAATATGCAGTTCTGGACATTTTCTCTCTTCTCTGCCTAAAAAGTCCCGACGGTGAACTTCTCAGGCACCGCGACATTTTCCTCAAACACACGTCATCCAATCGTGGCTTCACGGTTAACGCTCGGTTCAAGAGTAGCCTGAAGTTTGTAAACACTTCAAGTATGTTTCAGACGGTGTAGCCAAATGTAATCGAGAGAATCAGATATGGATTACTTGATAAAATACATGTAACCACACTGTCAAAATTAAAAACAAAAAATGGATTCAGGCAACAAATCTGATTTGAGTGTTTCCTTCGTGAAGTTACTGAAATTAGTCATGTGGTCATTTTCATACATAAGCAAACTTTTCTATTTGACTGTATAAGTGTGGATCTTGTACTATAAAGTGAGATACATTTACAAGAATAAAGAATTCAGCGAGTCAGCCAACAACTAGTTAAATGCTTCACTGCAACTTTTGTAAGGTTTATCTCGAAGTATCACATTATTATACAACTCGGTGTAACTCATATGAAGCGGTAGATTGAACGATAGAAGCATGATATGAACGATAAGTCTCGTACGCTAACTTTTACTCAATGTTGGAACGGCTCATCACAGAATATCACAAATTTATCGTTATGAAAACACAAAACATAAATATCACAAGAGACTGCAAATGAAACTAGAGCTACACTCGGTAGAGCGCAGACTTTTTTCCAACGCCACATTTGTTTACGGAATCGAGTTAGCGTCACTAGCATGATAGCCGCTAGCTCATATCGATGTTAACTAGCCAGTCAGGTCGCTACATCACTGTGAAACACTGAGCAGGGAGCGTCTCCATGGCAACAGACGCTGATCTCCTTTGATCTCCATGAGGTGCCTCTCTCTTCGTATGGGACAGTTTTTTAAGCGGTTTTGGTGGATTTTTTTCGGAAACGTTTAGCTGTTAACGTCCCAAAATCTAATAGGCTGGTCTTTGGATGATGACAAATCATCCCTGAAGATTTCATGCAATTCGGGTGACTGGTTTTTGCGAAAAGTTGGTAAAATGCATACATACAAACCAATAAATAAATAAATACACGCAGGCGGAAACATAGCCTTCTCGGCCAACTTGGCCCCGAAAATATGTATGATATGAAAGCAAAGTGTGATTAATCACACTCACTTCTCCAAAAATTGTGCGATTGATGAATTGAAAAACAAGACAGTCGCACACACACGTCACAACTGTTAATAGAAAGAATAGTGCAAATATATTCAAGCATTTCTATTTATCTTAAATCTTTTTGTTATCCCAATTAGTCAACTAAATGATTCCATATTGTGCTTTTAGCTGTGGTGTCAGGATGGATGGTTGCCACGGCGACTGTTTGTGATACAAATCATACGGTTGCAAATCTTTGTGAAGTGAAAGAATTTGTTTTAAAACCTCCCAATTCTTTTGTTTCAGCTGAGAACAATAAAAGAAGAAATATCTGTTTAAAAGACGGAAACAAGATCAAGATGATGACAGACGCATAAAAACGAAAAGAGGTGGGTGGCATCAAAGGTCTTTTCCAGCGTCTCGGATTAACTAAAGAGATCAGTCTGGTCAATGTTGGCAGCTCTTTGTAATTGTTTCTGTCTTACCGCCCGAGATGTTTTCCCATAACGCACAAGATCTTTCACTAAACTCTATTTAACCTTCTAATCTCCCAAGTTTCCTTCGGGTTCAACCTGCGAAACAAAAAAGCACGAGTCGAGACGCCGGTGGTCCAAATCTCCACGGACGTGGAGCGAGCTTCCACCCGTTGACCCGCAGAGGTTGAACTCAAAGCTCGGAGTGCGACGTCCGACTTTGCGGCGAAGTCGGATCACGGCGGTAAAGTCTTATGATCTCCAGCAGGTTGGAGGGGGGGGGGGGGAGATTAGAATAAAAACCCATTTGAACTTCTAACGTCTTCCACAGTTTCAGACATGAAATCCTTCTTGATGTCCGTTTTGTTGAATCGTACTTGACAGAGAAAAAAAACAGACGTGGCACTTTAAGAACCCCCCCCCACCTTTTTTTTTTTTGGAGTTTGCATCTCCCATCGCTGGAGCTCTCGAGGAGATCTGCCCTCTTTCTCCCCTGTATTAAGGGCGCACATGGTAGGGATTAGGACTTTCATCCTCCGTCAAATGGTCTCTGATCAGCTTTGGGCTTCACAGAAATCAAAACGGGCAACTCTCATAATTAGTGAGTCATAAAGGGAAGTCGTGGCCCACCCCAGAAAGGACTTTGTCTCCATTAAATCCTCCGTCCTCGGTAATCCCTTGACGTTCTGAACTTTCTTTGCACCTCGTGTTGTTCCGAGGGCTTTTTAAGCTCCCTCAGCAACGACGAGCGGAAAGACGTTAACGCGGGAGAGATGCCAACAATCCGTCTCTCCGCTCACGGCTGGCGTCTCGTGGTTTGTTTGTTTATTTCGTTGTTGTTTGTTTTTTGTGAGATTTTACAAGCACAGCCACACATAATGAGACCTCTCGGTGAGGCGTCTGAACAGCATGAGGAACCCACTCAGGAGGGGGGCTACACTACTATACCTGTACTACACACGGTCTTCCTGTTCAAGACCTTTTCAAACATGGAATTTTGGAGGTATTTCATTATAGCCGAGTATATTTCGTCGCTGCATGGATGCAAAAACGTCCACGTTAAAGGATTGAATTCGACCCCGCCTAACATTTACGTGGGATATTTGTAAATTAAACATTAGTTATTTGTCAAATGTGTGAAATACGTCAACACATCATGCCGTCAAAATGTACTTCACGTTGTGTCGTCCACACACTTGAATGTGATGGAGGAACGCGCCGCGCCTGTAGGGGGCGTGGCCTCAACAGTCCTGCAGTGTGCCGCGTGCATGTGATGGAGGAATGGTGGAGATATTCAACTGCGCTTGCATGAAATCTGGTTGTTTTAGTCACAATTATGCTAAAAAAATACAGTATTTTCACCAACTATAGTTAAGCTTCAAGGGAAAAACTTCAATTCAGTAAATTTTCATGGAAAGCTTCCAATTTTTAAAATTCAGGTCATGACACTCTGGAGGCCGCCATCGTTGTTAATGCCCATCTACTGAGCATGTGCAGAAGAACTATTTACTACGGTATGGCCGTGATGACCAGAACCAGGAGCAGCATTTTTGAAAAGCTGCATTTCCCCTCGTTTCCACGGATTAAGGAGCGTTTTCGAAAAGTTGCATTTTCAGTTCCTGTGAGCACCGTTGTCGTGTAAACAGACGCCCAAAACACAAACGTTTTCCCGCTTTCACATCATGTATACGGCGCCTAATAGAAATTTGTTCCAGTGAAGGTGATTCGGGGAAAACCCAGAAAGTGAGACCAAGACTGGATTTGATAGTCTCGTGAAAATTTCAATCGGAACTGTGGCAGAGACGTGATTAACCCTCTGACGCGAATCAGGTGTGCTGCCTCACCTCTCCGCCCATAAAAGGAGGAGCCGCCCAGACAGGCGGAGCACAGAGACACATGAAAGAACCTGAAAGAGGCTGTGGCTCTATATTAATAGAATATTGAATATATATTTGACTACTTGAATCGAAATATGCAACAAATTCCATAACAACCATGAAAATGAAGCCAAGTAGAGTAATTAGTTCAACCAGTCTTTTTGAGCTCAGTCTTCAATTGGAGATCAGTCCTGTTATATTTCCTACAGCAGAGAGACAAAGTGAGGAAAAATGTATGAAAAATAATCAGAAATGAGCATTTTATACACCTGAAATTGAAGGGAAATGGAGTTTAAGGACAAGCTTTTGGCAAATAGGGATCTGATTCTTTTTACAATGAACAAAATCTAAATCTTTAATTTCATTTTATTAATTTACTTGGGGCAACAGATTTGCAAACTGAAGGTTGTAATCCCACTGTAATCTGTGTACAGAGAGTCCTACGGCAAAGCAGATGTCCCTCCTAACAAACACAGAAACTTAAAAGTTCAAGAGTTGTAGTGTGGCGGTAGAGACAACTAATACTGGAACCGGAGGAGGAGAAACGGTGTCGGAAACAAACTGCACCAAGTTTGCCGTGCGCAGATCGCACGATGAAAACAAGCTGAATCGCAGCGTACGGGAGTCGGCGGGATTACGTAACAAGATTAAACCGTCAGAAGCGTTGCGCCGTCCGTTCACGAAAGAGAAACGGGTGAAAGATGAACGGAGCCTCAGAGCATCGTACAAATACGTCATCTCATCCTGCGTTTCTATTGGTCGGTTAGTTGGCGTCGGTCGCAGCAGCGTCGCCGTCAACCACACCCACACCCCCCCCCCCCCCCCCCCCCCCCCCGTCAGACTTTCAGTCGCAGGTTGACTTTTGTTGCCATGACAACGGGCCGTCCTTGAACCGTCTCACCAGAGACATCGACGTCGTTCGTCTGGGACGGACGACAATCGGTGTGTAGCGGCTTTTATTGTTGAGGAGATGATCGTGAAGAAATGAAGACTTTGGACGCCTTCATGGGGAAACCAGCTCCAGGTCTCTGGAACACTGAGCTCAATGGAAATCTGGTCTTTTGCTAGAAATGTCATTTTCAGCGGCGGGAGGTCCCTGACCCCCGACCTGGTTTCCTCCGCCGGTGTCAGATGCACAGACGGGACCCTGCAGCCCCCCGGGTGTCATAAACCCAGCATGTGTGTGTGTGTGTGTGTGTGGGGGGGGGGGGTCACTATAATGGAAACACAACTGACCCGATAAGCCGCGGCGATCAGTCCGCCGGCCTCCCCTGTTGTTCAGCGCATCGGCGGAGAAGCGGGAAGGAGCGATTTGCCTAACGACAACAAAGTGAGCCGCCCGAAGAGAGAGGGGGGGGGTTTAACTGGAGGGGTAGCGTGGAGTCTGTGGAGACAATGCGGTGCCGTAAAACCTTAAGCGGGGAGATAAATTGCGGTGGGAACAAAGTGTGGAGTGGGATCAGCTGTAAATCCGTTCCCAGGCCCCGGCGCAGTCTGGGAGCGTCTGGAAGAACCTGGTGCTTGTTACAGCCACTCCAACGTGTCAAACAATCCGGGGGGTCAAACTGTCTAAACGCAGCATTTTCTCCTTTCATCACAGTGAAGGCGCGCCGCCGCCGCCGCGTGAAGCTACAGAAACTATATCATTTCCAAATGAGACTTCACATAAGTGAAAGCAGGCCAGCTTCCAGCGTGTTCGCTGCAAGAGCGCGGATATTTTTTTTTTTACACACGATCGGCCGGAGCGGATTAATAGAGACTTCAGCCACGGACTCGATTCGCCTCGGCTTTCCATGGGAGGAGAACCAGGACTCCGCGCGTCGTTATCTGCTTCCAAACCAGGACCGGGTTTTGAAACGCGGCCTCCCACAAAGGCGTCCACTTTGCATCGTGTCGAGACTCGCGGCGTGCGATCGCGGTGACGGCCTTATCTTTCATCGTGATTAAAAGGTTGGGGAGGTTTGTTTTTTTTCCCCCGTATTTTCTTTTCTCCCCGAGACAAGACATTAACTCATGTTTGGCTTCGGCTGCTGCCCGCGAGACGTATTTAATGTTTCTTCAGATCAGAAAAATTGATTTCCATCTGCCTCCTGGGGAGGGGGAAAAAAAACTGAACAAGAAACAAGCCTTCAGATCTGCCGAGATGCGATCTGGTGTCACGATACTTGTTTACCCGCCGCAATCAAACACGCGCGCCAGATTCCGCAGGAGGTCACCCCACGCCGCCGCCGCCGCCCCACGCTGCCCCTCCCCCGACGGGAGTCAGGAGGCGTCTCGTCCGGAATCCGTATCCTCGCATATCAGACGAAAAACATGACTCCTCCACGTCGAGAGGAACCGAGAGGAACCAGCCCCGTCACCGCAGCGTAAACAATCAACCCGAGCCGCGAAAAACAAAACAAACAAAAACACAGAACCTGAAACTTCTCCTGCGAACGGGAAGAAAGTCTGTTTCCAATGCGGCTGGTGTGGCACCTGGAATTCAAACTGAAGCAAGTTTTGTTTTTTAGTGTTTTCTTTCTCTTCCTCTCTCTTTTCAAGTCCAGCTTTAAATATCTGGCATCTTGTTTGCATCATATTATTCCAGGAAGTCTTCATAACTACGAGACATCTGACATTTGTTTTTTTTTGTTTTTTGCCTCTAATTGAACTCAAAAGCTTCCAACGTCCTCAGACGAGAGTTTTCCACTAAGAATCCGCTTCAGCCGGTGACGGTCCGTTCTCAACGTGAAGCTCGTTTTGAAACCGGTCCTGCAGAACTGTCTCTGACGTGATGGATTACTGTTTAAAATGCCGGCGGGGGGGGGGGGGGGGGGGGGGGGGGAGTTTGCAATCACACGAAAAAAAAAAGTTTAAACAAACAAGAGATTGAACAAACTCAAACACAATCCATCAAAGTCAACCCCAAAAATCACATTACGGACCCAAAGTGGAGAATAAAGTAAACGAGAAAATAGAAAAGTGTCTGTTGGGAAATGATTCCACGAGAGGAAATATCTTTTTTTAAAACTGTTTGTGCCATCGTGTGGTCTTTATCGGGTACCTGGAATCGTACTGAACATTACAGAGGCAATCATTGGGCAACATTTAGAATTAATTTGCATGCTCATTTAGAGATATACTAATTAATTATGTTGAAATCATCAGGAAGCTAGAAAGGTTGTTTTCGTTAAAAAAGGATGACGAGAGGATGTGTCGATGGAGGAATGGGAGTCCGTCTGTGCAAAAGCTCACAACTCAAACAATCAAAGAAACAATTATCTTAAGATAAAGGTACGAGCGACTCTCAACTATTAATCTGTCAAGTCCCAGGAGAATCTGGACTGGGAGTCATGACACGACGGAGGCCGCCGTGTTCGTTATTGTCCATCGACTCCATCGCGCGTGTAGACGGAGTTTTTTTTTGCCGATTTGCTTTAAACTTGAATGAAAATTTGGTTAAACGGCGTCCGGGTTTTCAACATCTGCTGTGAAAAGGAGACGCTGGAGGAACCTGGTCACCAGTTAACAGGGAAACCAGTTAATCCGAAACACCGGTGGTATCCGTGGCTCGCAGACCTCCTGATCCTGGTAGCGTGTCGCTCCGTGGAGCTCCTGAACCCTCTGGTCGCCTCCAGACAAAGAAACGTCAGCAGCTCGCCGCTGCTCCACTGGTTGCTCTCTGAGCGTCTCTCTCTGGTTGTGATCAGGTTTTAAAAAATGGCGGCTGAGCGAGACGCTCTGTGACTCATCGGTGTCGTGACGCGCCGGCCAATCAGCGGCTGCCGTCCGCCGACGTCACGTCGTCTACTGTCCTGAGCTCACTGGGAACCTGGAGGAGGAACCAGGGAAGTACCTGGTACCGGGTACTGACACGCAGTGGAAAAGCGTTAATAGCAAATAAGCGCCAAGTCGAGTAGGAACTAGTAGAAAAGCACCATTAGATGCTTCTCACAGCATTTTCCTTCCAGTGTTTCTTCTTTTAAATCACTTTGGTTTCTGATTAAAGTGTCACACTTTAATCAGTCAAAATGAGAAAGAAAAAAGCTTCAAATTCAGAAGGATGAGTCCTGATATCCGTGTGCAGCGGGACTGAATCATCCAGTGAACTCACCAACTAAAAGTTATGTTTCAATTACGTCTCCATCAAAAGTGCCCAGATGTGTTTTTTTCAAAACGAGGCTCATCTTCAAGTTTGGTGTTTGTTTGCGTACAGAGGACGTTTGAGCCCAGACAGCAGAACAAACATCCCACTTTACTACTACAAAGACCTGCCACATAAAGACTTTAATTACCCCTATTCATTAGTTACAGAACGCCGTCCCCTCCCAAAGCTGGAATCTAAAAAAAAAAACTCACATTAAACTGGAATGCCAAATATGACCAACTCCAGCCAGATACTGGGCCAAAAAAAAAAAAAAATGCTTTACATACTTTTGGAGTTCATGGAAAAAGGTTTGAGATTAGAGATTGTGGATTTGATGGAGCATCGTGATGCGTTCGAGGCCCGCGGGACTCACCGAACTCGCTGGCACACATGTGCTCCAGCATGGCTTCCGTTTTCATCTCGTTGTCGCAGGGGGGGCAGATGAGGGAGTCACCTGTGGAGACAAAGCGGAATGAGACGAGGTCTGGGATCGTGTCCTTCTTCGTGAGCGCGGAGGGCCCGTCGAGGGCTCCGGCGTCGGTCGCCCCGATGACCTGACCTCGGTGAGGAATGTCCTCGGATTTTACAGCCGGCTGCGACCAAGAGCTGCAGTGAGAAGAACCCCCCCCCCCACACACACACACACACAAAAAAAATAATCTGCTTCACACCGACTCGTACCTCCATACGCGCTGAAATAATGAAAAGAAACGCAGAGCGGTGATGATATTCAACCCCAGGAATGTTCCAACCGTCCAAAATATTTAAAAAAAATAAGGTAATAATGGCGGGCTGAGAGACAAAAAGCCCGACGAGAGCCAGAACGTGTTCCTGCCAGAAAGTAATTCCGTCTGGAGGCATATCTGCAAATACTTTACCAACATGGTTTCTCAATCTTTTTTTTTTCTGGAATACCACAAACGACCCGCCGCTGCCAAACAGCTGAGCTCTCCTTCACAAACAAACCGGGACCTGCGAGGCGACGGTCCTGCGACCCGAGCGCTCCGGGCGCCCCGGCGTGGAAATCCGATCGCTCTGCCAGTTGTTCATTACGCGTGTTCAAGCAAAGCTTGTGAAAGTAGCACCCGGGTGTGAAGAGCTTGTGAAAACAGACGCTTGTTTACAGAGTCGCCGGGTCCCTTTGCCCCCGCTCGGAGTCTGGCGCTCTCCTTTAAATCAATTATCACCCGCCTGCGTTTAGCAGCTGCTCGCTGACCTCTAATAAGGACCATTAACCGGGAGCCGTTTGACGTGCTCTTCATCCACTCCCCCCGGGGAGGATCGTGAGGGCCGGGAGAGAAAGCCCACCGGGGGCTCCGTTCACACCACGGCGGACCGCTTTTGAGTTTGTTTCAGAAAAGTTCAGAGTTTACACAGTTTTGAAAACGACATCCGTTTAGACGCTGAAAAGCTGAAAACCATGTAGTTTGGCATCTTGGGCCACTCGTGGGTTCCACTGTCTGATTACCATCGCCAGAGATAATCTGGTGGCCAACAAGGTTGTGTGTGTGTCTGCATGTGTTTATATATTCACTAGTTTGTATGTATGTTTACAAAAACTACTCACTGGAATTGCATGAAATCTTCAGGGATGATTTGTCATCATCCCAGGATCAATCGATTAGATTTTGGGACGTTAACGACAAACCGTTTTCAAATAAATACCCCAAAACAATTTCCCATACAAAGCGGATGGGAGAGGCACCTCATGGAGGAGATCAAAGGAGATTATCTGTTGCCATGGAGACGCTCCCCGCTCAGTGTTTCACACAGTGATGTTGCAACCTGGCAGGCTAGTTAGCACCGGTATGAGATAATGGCTAACATGCTACCGATGCTAACTGAGTTCCGCAAAACAAACGTGGCGTTGGCTCTACCGAGTGTAGCTCTAGTTTTGTAATGAAACCACACACACGAAGAGCAATAATACTGTCCTCGTGTACAACGAATGCAACAAATAAAAAGCTTGTAGCTGCATTATTCACACATGCCCATCTTGGGAAGACGAGGAAGTACTTCCTCTCGTGGTGCCATGTGCCAGAGCAGAGCTGCCTAATTGTGGGAGGAGTCAAAGGGAGGGCCTACCTTGATTGGGATTGGCTAAACCCCCGATGACACTATATAGGGTTTGATTTCTGATTGGCTGGTTGGAGCAACACACTTTTTAAAACCTGAAACAAGCCAGGGAGAGAGAGGACAGACTGTCTTCACTTCTGGGACGTCAGTCCAGGTATGGGGACGATTAGTACTGCTGGAGAACCTTCAGGAAGTGAAGTTTGCATAATATGAATCCTGAAACGCTGACGTCATCGTCTCAAATCTCCATTAACCATCTTAACTTGTTCACACGGAGCCACTGAGCTTGTTAAACTAAATCTTCTGCCTCTCTCACCAAGTTAACCTGTTCAGAGGCTCAGATCTACAAAGGTGCGTGGGAAGGAAACACACACACACACACACACACACACACACACACACACACAGGCTTCACTTATCGCTCGCTGACTGATGATAACAGGTGACGTCTGGCGAGCGCGGAGCTCTGTGTGGTCCCTTCCTCCTCCTCCCACCATGAAAAGGGAGTCTTTTTCAGAAAAACGGGCCTCCGTCCATACCACCATGTCCGTCAGCACCACCCCCCCTTCCACACACACACACACACACACACACACACACACACACACACACACACACACACACACACACACACACACACACACACACACACACACACACACACACGAGATCTAACCCCGCTGCAGATACAGTGAGCTCTGTGTGATTGCTGCAAGATCCACAGTCGCCTCATTTATGGCTGCGTGTTCGGCGAGAGCCGTCTTGAAGTGGCGTATTTATGACCCCCCCCCCCCCTACCCCCCTCCGATTGAAACATAAGTAAGTTGATGATGTGATGATGGAAATCCTCCCATCTGTTTTACGGTTGACGAGAATAAGCTGGTTGTACTGCGACCCAAAAACGAAAGTCCCTTGACGTTATCTTCCCGGAGGATTGTGGAGGAAGTTTTTAGGTTTTTTTGGAGGGGGGGGGGGGGGGGTTCTCTGGTATTCGTCAGCTCGGGGAGCTGGACAGTGTCAACGCACCTCCTCGGCCTGCTGCCGCTCGGCGAGGCGTCTGGTTGAATCTGCAGCATTGGAGTGATAAATCACAGTGGGAGTCTCTGAGCTTAAGATTTCAATCTTGATGCAGAGGAGGGATTAATGGATGCAGGTATTTGCTGGTTTCTTTCCCCTCTGCTGGACGTGCTCCCAGCATTGTCCTCCAATCCAGCAAACACCTTCGAATAAATGACTTCCATCTGTTATTACAACACCGCGGTGGAGTCGGAGGAACTACAACATGTTCTATAGAGGGAACTTCTTCTCCTGGGGGGTGGGGGGGCACGGCGGGATCAGATCCAGGTTTTCTCCGCCCCGAAAGGTCGTGCTGGGTTTTGTTTGTGCTGGGATTTGCATCTGCAAACACATCTTCACCCCTGAAACAACAAGCCGAAGCCCATTTAACCGCAGAGGGTGTCGACTTTTACACAGCGGCAAAAGTGCCACAGTTGGTTTTTCCCAGTCGGGTACTTGGGTTTGGTGCTCGGTACTGCATGAGGACGGGCCGGACTCTTCACTTTCTACCGCCTGCTGCTGTTTGGTGCATTAATCAAAGCACAATCAGAGCCCTTTCAGTGTTTTGGGAGGTTTGTTAATGATTGTTACTGACAGAAGATGGAATCTTGGGAGTTTTTCCCTCGAGATTAAAGTTTTATTGGGACGTTTTCCAACTTTTCTCTGCTTTGGCCGTAAGAGAAATCTAAATAGAGTTAAAAAAAAAAAAAAAAAAAAGACCTTATAGTCAGGAGGTTTAAGTTCATTTTCATGACAATTCTACATTTTGCTCACAGGTTTAAAAAGGAGGGAGGGTCAGGATCACTTGTTCCCTCAGTTTTGGCCATTTCTCCTAATTCCATTACATTTTTAGAGCAAAAATAACAATCGCATCTTTGAAAATGAGAATAAAAGCAGCTTCAAGAAAAGAACAACTAATTTCGAACCTGGAAAAGTTTTGAAAACAACATTGTCAGGAACGAGGTGGGTGGAGGCCCCATTGTGCCACAAACTTTGGTCATTTTTCACTTTTTGTTGCATTTCAAGGTCAAGAAATGTGACTCTATTGGCTTAAAGAACAGAAAAAAACTTATGTATGACCTGGAAAAATTATTGAAAATAACATTATCCAATCAAACCATGTCCTTTCACTTTAATTCAATGCTGTTTAAACTTGTAATAGCTCCATTAAAAGTAGATTTTCAATTTAACCCTTTACAGGACACAGCGTTGGACATTTTTCCATATTTTAAATCTGATGGAAGTAACGGGACACAACACAAATTTATCTTTAAAGCAGAAGTTGTCAAAATGTTCATTTATTTCAATGTATAAATAAAACTATCCATCACTTAGCCAACGATCGTTCGTGACTTACTGGAAGAAACCAAACCAAACGTAGACATAAAGTGTTAAGATATAAAGATATTTTTGGCAATATTTCAAGAATTCACTGGATTTTGACTGAAATGATAATATTTCTAGATTGTATTCAATGTTGACTGATCTTATTGTGTGGATAATGGAGAAAGTTGTGTTAAAATAACCTTACAGGTGGGAAGGAGCTTAGTTTTCAGGACATATGAAGGAAATTCTCTTTATAGTTTTGGAGGAAAGGCGGGCGGTGGTCTCCCGGGTCATGAACTTTGGTCATTTGTTTTCATTTTTCTTGCATTTTAAGGTCAGAATCTATATACATCAATTAAAAACACGAGAATTTATTAGTGAAATTGTAGTATTTGTAGACTTTATTCAATTTTGCCGTGAAGATAATGCAGATAAATACAAATATTACCATTGCACCTAGAATTTCATTCAATTTTGAGATGAAGAAGATAATGCTGAATGTTGTGTTAAAACAACCTTAAAGATGGGAAGGAGTTTCATTTTCAGGAAAGACAATGGAAGAATCACTAGTTCTTTTCATAGCTTCTCATCATAGTGAAGGAAAAGTGGGCGAGGAGCCCTTCGACTATGAATTCTGCTCATTTTTCACAATTTCCCTGCAGTTTCAGGCCAAAGAACTATTGGAATTCATTAAAAAAATATATTCAAAATCTCGAAATATTACAATTGCACTAAGAATATGGTGACATTTTGATTGTTTTTGTCATGTAGATAATGCAGAATATTGTTTTAAAATCACCTTAAAGAAAGGAAAGAGAAAAGTATTCATGGCATACAAAGGATCAATGCACTTCGCTCACTCGTTATCTTAATAGTTTTGAAGGAACGTTGGGTGGTGGACCATCGACTTTCGCCTTTTTTTCACAATTTTCTTGCATTTTAAGGCCAATGAACAGTACGGATTCATTATGAATAATTGGCTTTATAAGGGGAAATGGGAATATTTCTAGATTTTAATCAATTGATCAACTTCGCGACTTGGATAATGCTGAATATTGTGTTAAAATAACCTTAAAAGGAGGACAGAGCTCAGTTTTCATGGGATAAAAAGCAACTTCTCTATTTAGTATTGTGGGTGGGGGAAACTTAGATCATGAACTTTGGTCATTTTTCACAATTTTCTTGCATTTTAAAGCTAAGAAATGTGACATGAGTGATTTAAAGAGCAAAAATATAAGATGTACGCAACTGGAAAAGTTCATGGAAGTGAAAATGTCTCCTCCAAGCCCTTGAGCTCGGTGTCACGGCCCGGGAGAGACGAGTTTGAAGGTTTACCTGTGGTCTTGGTGGCCACGGTGGCGTTGGGCTGCGTCATGGCGATGCACACATCATCTTGGGGATACTTGTCGCAGGTGAGCATCTCCGGCCAGGGGAAGCCGAAAGCCTCCATGATGGGCGTGCAGCTGTCCCGCACCGCCTCGCACAGCCAGCGGCAGGGCAGGATGGGCCGCTCCAGGCACACGGGCGCAAAGAGCGAGCAGAGGAAGACCTGCGTGCCCGGGTGGCAGTTCTTGTGCACCAGCGGCACCCAGCTGCTGGCCTGCTGCTTCACCTCGGCCATGCTCTCGTGCTCCAGCAGGTTCGGCAGCAGCATCTGGTGGTAGCCCACGTTGTGGCACAGCCGGAGGTCGTCCGGGATGTCCACGCACTGGGGGGGCTTCCCGTAGCTGCGCCCGCCGTGGTACGAGTCCGACTTCCAGCTCAGGTACTCGTACTCCGACGCGCCGCACGCAGACACCAGAGCCACTGTCACCGCCAGCCGGATCATCCTCCACACACACCCAGAACTCATGTTTTTTTAGTTAGTTTTTTTTTTTTTTAGTTTTTGTTTGTTTGGAATAAAGATGAATGCGGAGCTCAGTGCGGAGGAAGCGCGCACTTCATGAAGGAAAGAAACGCGAGCGCAGGAAAGGAGGAAAAAAAAGCGTCTTGTAAAGTCCACAGACAGTCTCCTCTCTGGCTGCAGCCCCGTTGCGCTCCTCTCCTCTGCTCTGCAGCGTCTGGGGTTTTTTTGTTTTAGGAGGTAAAAGCGTTCTGCCCCGAGCCGGGCTTGGAAACAAGAGGGGATTGTAAAGTGCGCACCGGCCAATCGGAGCGCGTCTGCGCCTTTTGGCACTGCGCTGTCAGTCAAAGCGCTTAATTACCCAGTGTGTAAAAACTCTCCAGGAGCCTCCCCACCCCTCCTTTTTACTACTCCCCGGCTTGCACTTCCTTTGTCACTGCAGAAATACTAATGAAAAGAAGCGTGAATATGCAGTTTGAACAAGCAAAGTCTGAAAATACTCCAAAAACTCCATTCATCGGTTAGGAAATCGGGTGAAATCATGGTCATATTCCAATATTTTCAAATGTGTTTTATTTTGAAATGACACATCAGAATTCCTTAATTTTGCCTGAAGTGGTGTCCTGGGATCGTGGAATGATCTCATATCAACTAGGAATTTTGGAGTTATTCCAACCTGAAATCCAGTGAAATTATGAAGTGTTTGGTCATTTTTCAACTTTTAAAGTTGTTTTATTTTGAAATGACACATCACAATTTCTTAATATTAACTGAGTGGTATCCTGAGATCGTCTACTATCACTGTGATTTGAAATGACCTCATAACAACAAGGAATATTGGAGTAAAATCAAATTGAAATCAGGTATATTCAAATTTTCAACGGGATTTTATTTTGAAATGCCACATACGAATTTCCTAATATTAACTGAGTGGTATCTTGGGGTGGTCACCTAAATCAATAAAACAGCTGATCAAACTGTTAGCGTCAAATAGATTTTTTTTTAATGCAACATCATATTGTAATAAAACTACATTTGCAATAATAAACTGAAAAGAATATCTGAATCCCACCCATACTTTGTTTGAAACAACTTTTAATACGTAATATTTAGCTTGAATAAACCATTCTTTAGAAAAGTTCTCAAGGGTTCACGGTGATGTGATTGGAGCTTTTATTTTGAAATAGGTTGGAAGACATAGTCCACTGCATATTTGATCATTAACAGCAGCTCACTTGACTTCGGGCTGGCACGTGGTCAGTACTGTCTGAACCTGCTTTATCCGGGTTTCTATGGAAAATCACATCCAAGTGTGCAGAGATATGCACTTATTTTTTACTACAATTAACCCAGCAGTGATTACAAATCCCACAAACATGTAAAATAAATTGGTTTGAATAAATTACACCAACTTAGAAGTTCTAAAATCCCAAAGAGTTTCATTAAAAATTGCACCAAAAAAACAAACAAACAAAAAAAAACTTGCCTTTTTCAGCATTGAATCAGTACTGAAGTTTAAGAAATGAGTGAGAAAATCATTTTGTGAATCAGGAGAGAAATCAACCGCATGTGGTGTCGTGGTTCATGACTTTCTGAGCTGCATGTTTTCCTGACGTGTCACACATCAGGGTTTTTTTTTCCCCATTTTGTTTCAAGAAAAGTTTTTGCATTTACACGGCAAACTTCAGTTTCAACCTCTAAAATACAATTTAAAAAGGTCATCAACCGGCATCAAACGTCTTCAGAAGACTGTTGTGCGTCGTCATCATAGCTGTGAAAAGTAACAGCATGTCCCCAAGTGGAAGAATATATATATATAAAAAAAAGAAAAAGCACTGGGCCTAAAGTAGAGCCTTGGGGCACGCCGCATTTGACTTCACCACCCTTTTGTTTGCTGCAGGACTCCGATGTGAGGCACACACACTCCGCCGACCCCTAATGAGAGGATTTCCATCCATATGAAACGAGCCGCAGCCTCTCGGCTTGAGCCCGTCGTCCGTCGCTGCAGTAATCGAATCACCCAGAGATGAGCGACTCGCTCATCTGGAAGACAAACACCCAGCAGTGGTTAGGAAAACCCAACAGCCTCATTCTGAAGCACAGAAAAGCTTGTGCAAACGGGATTGTGACTGAATATTCATCATTTAGTTAAAAAAAAAAAGAAAAAAAGGTCAAATCCAAGTGTAAAACGAGACATTTTCATTCATCAAGTTTAAAGAAACGAGTGAGAACCTCTTATTTCGCAGCTGATGAGTCTCTGAAGGCTCTGAAATTGCCTCCAGAGCGTTCTAATGTTTGCACTCCGGGGCTCAATGGTAATCGTACGCGAGAGACGCGAACCAGATCGGGGACTCTTTTCATTCCAGCGGTTCAGATAATGTGTTGCGGGAAACACAACTCCACCCCGAGGACACGGAAACATGAAATAAGCAGAGTTTTCTGTCATAATAAACTAGATTCTTGCAGGTTCTGATCTGCTGGGGCATTATTAACCCTTTAATGGGGGAGAAACTCCCTCGTTCCTGCAGAATTCTTACAAAATGACGATAATAAGTGAATAAAGATATTTAATTTCAGACCTGAGCTTAACTGTACCTTAGCAGGAGTCAGAAGCTGGATGGAAAATGTGAATTTAACTTATGTATCACTTACTTCCTTTATAATATTTAAAAAAAATGTTTCATAGTTTCACCAAATATTTCATAAATGGAATGTGATGCAAAAAAACCAGCAGAAAACCCTAAAAATCCATATACTTCATACGATCTGTTTACAAAAACCCATCAAGAAATGATAGTTTCTGCAATAAATTCCCAAATGAATGTCAACTTTTCCTTTTTAGAACTGATTTACTAACTTTAGCAAATAAAGTGGGTAAAAAAGAAGTGAGGTTAGAAAGATAAGAGCTTAACGAGAGCCTTTGTGAATTATCCTATCATTAAGTTTTATCAAATAAAACCAAACAAAAGTACACACACACACCCCTGAGGGTGTGTGCCCCCCCCCCCCCCCCCCCTCATGTTGATAAGGCCCGAGGTGTAAAATCCTCCCATTTAAATGGAAACCAATTTGCATTCAATTGTGTTGTTAACACTCCTGGTGGAGCGAGAGGAAAGAGAGCAAAGCACTTAATTTGATTGGAAGTGTGGCTGCTGCTGCAAACACAGTTTATCTAAGGTGGAGGTGTCGAATGTTTCTTTAATTCATTTACTAAATAAAAAAAATGTAAAAATGTATTTTATCTTTATGTATCATGACATTTGTCAGCATTATCGACACGACGACGCCACATTAGCCGAAACTGATGATGTCATCGCCCCACCTTTCGACCCGATAACCCTGTGACGTCACTTAGCAACAACAACGATGGCGGACTCCCTGCTGCAGGTGGCGCTGCAGAAGCTACTGATGCTATTTGGTTAAACGAGGTCACATGTTTGGATTCGTCCATTTCTTAGTCATCCGATGCTCCGTGTCTTCTCCTCCTCCGGTTAGGGTTTTATTTCTGTGGCAGCGTTACAGCGCCACCTATCAGCCCGACATATGGACTGCATCATTTTGAGTAGTTTTCATGGTGTCATGTGGACACAGATGTCTCCCCTGTGGACGGGCGTGAATTTTCACCCCGTCATTTGGTTCGGATGCTATCAAACCGCCTGGAAAACGTCACGCAGTTACACCAGCTGCTGTTAGGGGGCGCTGTCACTTAACAAACAACACTGAACCAGAGAGGAAGTGAAGAAGAAACGCGGCTCCTTATTTTGGACCGAAAACCGGAAGTCCCGCCGATTCAGGCCACGGCGGCTAGGCTAGTTAGCGCGTGGCTAATTGGTAACCACAAACAACGGCGATATGATAATTTCCTAGAGACTGTAAGTCGCTGCTTTTTTTCACAAACTGCAATGACGACAATGACGCGGCTAATTTATGGATTTTTACGGGTGAACGAGCTTCACGCTCTTCCTCCCTCGCTACTACTTCTTGGCTACTCCTCGTCTGCGCCATCTTTTTCTTTCTGCGTCTGCTTCACTCGCGTTAGCTTTGTTCGTTTACCACCCAGAATGCATTGCGCTCGAAGACGCCGAAACAAAACGTTGTTTTTTTTTTTCCCCTCCCAGAAAGTCCCTGAACAGAACTCTGGTCCGGATCAAACATGGGAATGTGAACGCTCCCTGAAGTGTGTTTGACACCTCTGATCTAAAAGATGGATGTGTTTCACAGCTGCTTCCTCCTGGAAAACATACAGGAATGTTTCATACATCATGAATGGCGGCACCTTGGAATTAAAAAAAAAAAAAAAAAAAAAAAGTTGGAACAAGAACAGCAACTTGTCAAAAAAAAAAAAAAAAGAAGCTGCAAATCAAAGCTCAGATTGCTCCTGGTGTAAATTAGCCACTAGGTCAGACCTGAGCGCAGCGAGCCGCATGCCAGAGCGCTGATGTGCGACTGAAACCGGGCCAACTGATCCTCCAAAGCGCCTTTTTTTTTTTTTTTTTTTTTTTTTTAAAGACGACACCTTCTGTTAACATTTCAAATTAAGGGTGATGGTTTAACGAGCGACGGCTGCGTCTGTGGCGATGCCGCGCGGCCCGACTGGCATCTAGCAACAGTTAACGCGCCGAGGGTTGCTACAGCAAACTGGAACATTCAGGAGGCGGCGTGGTGTGTGTGTGTGTGTGTGTGTGTGTGTGTGTGTGTGTGTGTGTGTGTGTGTGTGTGTGTGTGTGTGTGTGTGTGTGTTTCCCCCCTCCTCTTCCTCCTCCTCCTCCAGACGAAAACCTGGTTTTGCTCAGACTCGAGAGGAAGCCTCTCCTCCAGAGCGACAGCGGCTCTGAAAACCGCCAGCGCGACCCAGGAGAACCTCAAAGGAGCCAACGCCACGGCGGAGCGCGGCGCAGAAGCGACTCATCGCCGTCGCCTTCACTTTCTCAACGGCGTGCGGCTAACGATGCGAAGGCTAAATATCTGGACTCCCCGGGGTTGACAGACTTTCCCCCCCCCCCAACCGGTGGTGATTCATCCACATTCACTCTGTTTAAAACCACAAACACGCCAACATGTGCTGCTTCTGCCATGAAAGGACTTTTCTTTTTTTTTTTTGGACAAACCTGAGTTTCATTAGGCGTCTGTCACCAGCCGGGTGGGCGGAGTCTGGAGCGGGACGCCGTCAGCCATTCATATGGTGGAGTGGAGGTCGGCGAGATAGTAACTGATTGTTAATGTCAGATTAAGGCCCCCGTTTACACGTTTTAAAAGTGAAACGGAAAATAAACAAAGATTTTGAAAATGGCTTCCCAAATTGAACTTTTTGTAAACACTCCGACTCCGTCTTCATGGGAACGGCACAAAAGGCTACTTTTTCAAAACGCCCGACTCTGTCTCCGTGGAAACGTGGGAAAACGCAACTTTTTGAAAACGCCCGAAAACGTCTCCATTGAAACGGGAGAAAATGCAACTTTTTGAAAACGCCCGAATCCTTCTCCATGGGAAACAGGGGGGTGAAACACAAGTTTTCAAAAATACTTTGACTCGGGCTCCATGGAAACATGGGAAAATGCTACTTTTTGAAAAAGCTCGAACTCGATCTCGGTGTAAACGGGGAGAAACACGACTTTTCGAAAATACTATCTCTATCTCCATGGAAATGGGCTAAATCGCAACTTTTTGACAAACACTCAAAACCAGCCGGAAAATAACTTTTTGGAACCGACTTTGTCACCATGGAAACGGGGGAAAACACAACTTTTATAAAAACGCTCCGTGGTCTGTTCAGACTTTTGGGCTTCACCTTGGCAGCCATTTGCAAATGGTTGCGTCATGTTTTGCTTTTTCACTTGAAATGGTTGGCCAGTCAACAGGCCCTTTTATAAACTTCAGTACAAGTCTCACAGTTTCTATTTATTCACCGCCGTGTATAAAATCCAAAGTTCTTCATTTCCTCAATATTCGGAGGCCATTTAAAGCAACTGATTGGAATAGTTTGTACCGATTAGCTTTTCGAGTACATAACAATCCAGCTCTATGCATTAAGACGGGCCTAACTGGGAGTTAAAAAGCAACGCCAGAGTTCCGTTCCCAGAGGAGTTGTTCAGTTCTGTTTTCAGTTACACACATTTTTTCAGAAAATACCTAATCCAGGATTAATTTTCAGTAACTTGCAACTGAAAGTGGCGCGCCTGCTTTTCGTCATCGACAGCTGTGAGCGGCGTCACGTTCGCCATCCTCCAGTCTGAACACGAGGACGCTGTTGATGGGCGCAGTTTGGTTGAGTATCTTTGGGTTGTGATGAGCGGATGTGTACTTTACGTTCTGATTGTGAGGCAGACTGTCGGGGAAAAAAACACCAAAAAAAACGCAGAATTGCTGCATCGTGGGTGATTGTCTCCAGACCTCATCCAAAGTGTCGGAGCATCAAATCAGATGACGTACGGAGCCGTATCCAGAGCTTCCACTGACACGTTATGGTTTCAAGACGCATTACGGGAAACGAGCCGGACTAAATCCTGCAGAAAGACGTTTCAGCTCAGTGTGTGATCAACGATCAATGTGCTATTTTTTGTGTCTCAGACACTTTTTTATTGCTCCCCTCAAGCTTTCCAAGAGAAAACAATAAAATTTAATTGATTTTTAAAAGCAGTGACTTTTGAATCCCGACCAAAGTTTTTTTTTTTTTTTTCTTTAAGATTCGCCATCGTTTTCTCACTGCATGTGGGGGGGGGGAGGGTGTCGAATTCCAGAATCATTGTGTCGACGACAAGCCAACGTACGAATGCGTCGAGGATCGAAGAAGGGCCGAGAAAATAGAATTACTTCTGAAGCCGAGCCGCTGCAAATAACTTCACACAGGAAAAGGGTCCAGTTCGGTGGAACGGGTCCAGTTCCTACGCATCGGTTTCTTTTAATAACACTAGACTGGATTTATTTGAATAAATGTGTTTTGTTCTATCACCCTGGTTGGTTAGCTTTTAGCAACTTAGCTTTTTTTTGGTCTTTCCTAAAGTAGAGGGTGAGTCTCAGGCCCAGATTTCATGTGTACAAGTTATAAACATCAGCTGATACTCAAGCTTTCGTCTAGTGTGCGTTCTTTTATTTCTCTTTGCTCTTTGGTACAAGTGCGACCTAATAAGTATAATAACTAAACACTCTTTGTACAGGAAGTAGTTTTTGCAATAGGCCCAAAAATTATATTTTAACTTTCTATAATGAGAAGTTCTACTGTCCTCATGAGTGTGCGGCATCTCAGGAGGTTAACGATGGGCGGACGCGACCAAGTTGGATTGTTATTGCGGTGACTGTCAAAATAAAAGTACCAAGTTCCAGAAGAGCATGCACTGGGAGTCATGACACTCTGGAGGAAATTTTTGTTGTTGTTGTCCGTCTACCGAGCATGTGCAGAACAACTATTTACAGCTGTGGGACGCAAGTGCAGCAGCTGTGTTTCCGACTGTTTTCGAAAAGTTCCACCTTGGGACCCGTTCTCAGCGGCTCCGAGCGCCGTTGTGGTGTAAACTGGGCCTGACGGAGAGGATTCATCTGAAAACTCTCGCTCAACTTCGTCGTCTTTATCTGTCGCCCCCCCCTAACTAACTTATTTCCATTGTGCTAACGCTGCAAAAACATTGCATAGCATCGACGTTAATGAATATGTTTGTTAAAGGAAACTCTTTCGGGTCATACTAATGAAGACCCAGAACCACTCTCACGTGTTTATCTTTCAAATCTGGTGCTTTTCGGACACAACCGCTGTGAAATGCTGCTTATTAAACAGATACCGAGCAACACATGTTTCTTAAAAAATACATAAGAACAAATGTTTGCAACAGGCGAGCATGTGGGTGGCTCACATGCTGATTAAATGACAGCGTTGGCTCTCGTCTGAACCGTGACAATGATCGCCGGCTGTCAGCAGGCGAACACATCTGCTTTTTACTTTGTGCTCTTGTTGCGCGAGTAGCGGCTCCACGTCGCCACGGCCAAAAATCTGAGAAGCTGATTACAGCTTTTTTTAAATGTATCCAATCATCACAAATCTGATGAAAAGGACAAGTCCAATCCGTGTCTCATAAGACATAATGCTTCCAGTGTGTTTGCGTCCATCAGCGCAGCTTCTTTTCTTACTGATTTGTTGGTTTGTTTTCAGATGAATGGGCGCTTTTATCTTATTGACACGTCAATATAACTTTATTAGTCGTGAATGAAAACACCTGTGTGGCTTTTTGACAAATATATAAACTAAATCTGAGCCGAACGGAGAAATCGGTGATCATTATCTGACACACAGGAACGCTCGTGAATCCATCTTGAAGCAAGCGAAAAGTGTCGGATTTCACAAGATATGCAGATTGTGAAATTAAAACTTCAATCTATATGTTATTGCCATTGTTAAAGGAGTCATATCGACCAGCTTTTCAACACGTTGACTTGGTCTGGTCGGTCCAGAAACCTTCAGTATTCTAAGTTTCTAGCTCCTCCTTGATTTCCCTCCATTTGAATATTGGATCATAGGAGCTACATTCAGAATCTGCTGTGTCTGTGTGAGCTGGACTGGCTCCGCCCACACATGCCCATCTTGGGAAGAGGAGGAAGTACTTCCTCTCGTGGTGCCATGTGCCAGAGCAGAGCTGCCTAATTGTGGGAGGAGTCAAAGGGAGGAGCCTACCTTGATTGGGATTGTCTAAACCCCCGATGACACTATATAGGGTTTGATTTCTGATTGGCTGGTTGGAGCAACACACTTTTTAAAACCTGAAACAAGCCAGGGAGAGAGAGGACAGACTGTCTTCACTTCTGGGACGTCAGTCCAGGTATGAGACTCACCATCTTCTATCTACAAAAACAAACAAAAGAAGATAAGTAGCTAAAAGCTAACTAACCAGGTTAAAAGACTAAAACACATTTATTAAAAATGACCAAGCTTGTATTGAAAGTATAAAACCGCTTCAGGGATTAGAAGTTTAAAACTGGCTACAGATGTACTGAGGTGACTCTTTAATCTTTTTAACTTTGTGACTAAAATTCATGACATTGCTCACTAGCACCTTCTTTTTTTTTTTAAGGAAATAAAAGCTTTTTTTTTTTTTTTTTTTTATTATATGACAGCAATAATTGCTAAACTAGCTTAGCATCTAAACGCTCACTAGCACTCTGCTAATGGAGAAAAACACCAGTTTTATTGCTCAAAAATCAGCATCAAACCCAAACAAGGAACATTTATGTCTGAATTCAAAGTGCTGTAATCAAAGAATTTAAGTAAAGTATTTTCCGTGAGGCTAAACTCCAGAGGGTTGGCGTGTCTAACAGAGATACCTTCTTGTACCCCAGCACAGCCGCCACCTTGTGTCCCCTGATATCAAACTCTGGGGGAGTTTTTGCGGCGCCTGTGGCGACTTGCCTGGATGCGCTGCCCTCGTCGTGACTAACCCAAGTAATTTGTGACATTCAGACGCGTGTGTGAGAGGAAAACTAAACCCTAGAAGAAGAAGAAAAAAAATCACATGCATCACAGCGGCTCGAGGTTAATGATGCTCCTGTGTGCAGAATACCTCTGGCATAGCTCATTCATACCTCGTGCTGTGGCGGCGGCGGGGGCGGGGGTGGGGTGTGTGGGTGTGTGGGTGGGGGGATGGGGATGGGGGTGGGGGTGAGTGAGAGTGAAGGCTTATCTGGGAAGCAGAGAGTCCAAAACAGTTTCTGTAAAGCCACGTTTAACGACGATAAATGCATCATTTTTGTGTCTTAGTGTGAGAAAAGTTTAGTGTTTACACAGCAACGTTCTGAAAACGATGTAGTTTTTATGTTGGGACCACGAATCGGCTCTGTCAGTTGTTGGTTTCTTTTGCTCCTTTTGAACAATTTATTTATTGGCAGTTTTTATATGCAGGGACATATATATGCGTAACATACATTAGGAGACTTACTCAGTTATGAAAATAGTTTAAACCATAATGTCGCACATGCATATTAAACAGAAGAGAAAAAGAAAGAGAAACATTTAAAAAAAAAAGAAAACGAGCAGAGAAACATGAACAAACGACTTTCAGTGAGTTTTTACTGTGAAAGCACTTTGTGAACAACTTTTCATAAAGCTGCTCTATAAATACTTATTACCATTATCATCACACATGTAAATTCATTCCAGTACTTAGCAGGTAGTTATTTGCCCCATTTTGGCAACTCCACAAGGTTTACATCACAGATATTCTGTTGTTTTTTTGTAATAAAATCACACACATGCGCAGAGAAAAATATGCTACAGACATGAAAAATGGCGGATGACCAAGTTGGATTTTTATTACGGTGAACGTCAAAATAAAACTACCAAGTCCCAGGAGAATATGGACTGGGAGTCAAGACACCACGGAGGAAACTTTGCTTTTCTTGTCCGACTTCGTAAAATGTGAAATACATGATAGACAACCCAGCATATTGTGAAGAAATTGTTTTCATAAAGTGACGTCAGACCTGCTCCGTCGTTCCATCTGGGATGTTCTGGGAAATTCCCACTTCCCAATTAGATCGGCCGAAGTGAGAAAGGGCTGCGATCTTGACGCACTGGCCTGGTGGAGCTGATCAAACCTCGAGTCGAGTGCGTGGAGCATAATTACCCGATTCTAAATTGATCTCATAAATTCTGATGACGAACGCAGCTGCTGAGGCTGAAGTCAAGTCGCTGTAATTACACACAGATGGACGGCGTTTAGCGGAGCTGTTCACCACCACTCCGTTTTTTAATCCTCGCCGTCTCGTAACGTGATTGTTCATGACGGCTCTCTCTCCCAGACCGTTTGGCCGGCAGGTCAGAGGGTGTGAACGCAATCACGGTGAAATATTTATATCGATACGCCTCCGAGCTGCAGACACAATAATGCTGACTCGGAAAAATAAGGAAGAGATGCAGCGAGGTTCAGCGCAGAGAATTTGAGAAGTAAAAAGCTGTGGCGAAAAGCACAAAAAAACAACAGACGAAAAGGGCTGAAACTTGCTAAAATTGCAAAATTTTGATTAGAGATAGTCAAAAAAAAAAAAAAGACTACGGGAGCAAAAAGTCAAAATTTGAAAGACGCTAACACGTCTTCAATATTAGAATGAGTAAAAGTGACTAACCAACATGGCTAAACTTGCAAAAAAGAAACCCACAAAAAACCCAACTACGGACAGTTTAAAACTCCTTCAATAATTAAAACAGCTAAACTGTTTTTTGTTTTTTTTTAAAGACTAAAAATGATAAAACTTGAATGTCAAATGGCTAAAACAGCTTAAACAGCTTAAACAGCTTTAAAGGGCTAAGTCTGGTAAAACAGCTAAAATAGGTAAATCAGCATAAACTGCTTGAAATCGTGCTTAGATAATGACAAACAGCTAGTTTAGCAGTTTCAGTGAATTTTAGCCATTTTTAACAATGTTTGCCTTTTTTTAAATAATTTTAGTTGTTTTTAGGAGTTTTGCCATTTTTAGCTATTTTAGCAGTTTTTAGCAATTTTGACCATTTATTTGTTGTGGTTTTACCTCTTTTTTCAATTTTGACCTTATTTTTGTAATTTTAGCTGTTTTTAGCAATTTTTGCCATTTGAGCACGATTTGCCTTTTTATAGGGATTTTAGCTTTTTTTATTTTTTTTTCAGAATGCATTTTTAGTTACTTATTTTATTTAAAAAAAAATAAAAAATCTTAACTAAAAGATATTAGTTCTCGTGGAAGACAATCTGGTGTGGAAATAAAATTAAAGTAAGATTATTAAAAATGTTACTTACATACAATTTTGTGAGAACTGTAGTGAATCAGCCTGCACACAATTGGGTCACACTATTCCTCTGAATTTGGAAGTAAATATAGTCACAAACAAATACTTATATATATTAAAAAAAACAACCAAAAAAGGGTTAAAATATGCTACGATCATGCTAATTGCTTGCATGTTGCTATGGAGACACTTAGTTTGGCTGTGCTGACCAATAAAACGTGTGTTAACGTCTTAATCTCAGCATTCGTATTCCATAACAGAAAATGTTTTTCTGTAGCAGGACAGACTATTTTACACTCAACCTACAACAGCAGCAACCCAATATAGACTCTTTTGCATCTGTTAACACACCGAAGAGCAAAATATGATTTCAGACGTAAAATTAATCTGTTCATGGAGGTTTTTTTCCACACATTTGTTTTGCATCAACAGGTCGTCGAACCTGCTGCTCAAAGAGATTTTCTGAGACGCTCCCGGTTGTTTGGCGGCCAGACGGCCGCTGCCTCTGCAGGAAACACTCAGTCCAGACTGAATGGTGCTGCTGTTGCTGCACGTGGTGACATAATTCAATAGAAAGGGTTTATTTTCGCAGGGTAAACAAAGGTTTTCCACATTATCTTGTAACAACACGGCCCACTTTGTCTTCATGTCTAAACATTGTGATTTGGGGGTGGGGTGGGGGGGTGTTTACAGCCCTGATAAATCGCAGTCCGGGGGCTCCACTGTGGGACGCTTTTAGCTACCACTTGAGCGAAAGCAGTCAAGGAGGTCTTGAAGAGATCGGCGTACTTTCACGAAAACACACACACACACACACACACACACACACACACACACACACACACACACACACACACACACACACACACACACACACACACACGCACACGCACACACATGGGCCGTACGGGATCTCCCATGATGCACACTGTCCGTTTGACGAGAAGCAGTAGCGTCTGCAGGGCGACCTGGTGAACATTAACACGCATAAACACCACAGTTAATGAGCGCATCACGACAGCACGAGCTAAACGCCCAGCGCCCCCGCCCGCCATGACGATAACACATTTCAAAGCCATTTCTCAATTGATTCCGTCCCGGCTGTCACCTCCAGGGTGAAGCTGCAACTGCAGCGTGCAACGATAAACAAACCCAGCTGCCCCCCCCCCCCCCCCCGTCTTGCCCCACACACCACCCTCTCCTCGCCCTCCAGCTCACTGCTCACGACCCAAACTCAGCCTGCGTGGGGCCTTTTCTTCTCCGCGCTCCTGCTGAAGAAATGGAAACTGCCCATACTGTGACGGCTGAGCTTTTTTTCAGATGCAAAAGAAAAGTCCTGCGTCGTTTATGACTGGAGCTGCAGGAGCCAAACACAACAATCACTAGTTACACTTACGGGTGAGAAAGTTTGACCAAGTTAAGCTGTAGTTTGCATGCCAGGCCACTAGTTGGGGTTCTGGGGTTTTTTTCTGTGTGCCTGTCTCTTTAAGAAGCGAGGCGCCAAGATTACTGTCCTAAATGTCCATTTAATTTTATCATTCATCTTTTTCTTACCTTGTATTTTCTAACTTAATTGATACTTCTCCACCTTAATTGCTACATTATTACAATTTTTCCATTGTCACTGGTACTTTATTGATACTTTTTCAATTGTATTGTGACTGTATTGATACTTGTCATTAATACTATTACTTTATTGACATTATTTTACTTGTATTGGTACTTTATTGATACTTGATAGTCATACCTTTTCAGTATTACTGATAATATATAGATACTTTCCCACTTTTATTGCTTTTGATTGCTACCTTTCCACTCCAACTAGTACTTTCTTGATAGTATTTCACTCTTAATGGTACTTTATTGATACTTTTTCACCATTACTGGTACTTTATTCAGTGTTTTTCACTTTTAATTAGTGGTAGTATAATAGTCAGCAGCGAGCAGCAGACTTTCTGATGAAATTTTCAAGTCTAGTTGTGTAATACGACTTTACACGCAGACAATAGTACAACGTAAACATTCAAGATCCTTTAAACTGTATTTCTTCTTCATATAGACCCATTTACACTGCATTTACACTGCATTTCAAGTGAAAACGTACCGTTTTTGCATTTTTGTTTAAGAAAAGTTTCCCATTCACACAAAAACATTTTGAAAATGTAGTTAGCATGTTGGGCCACAAGTTGGCGCTGTTGTTGTAATGAAACCACACACACATGCATGCAGGGACCAATTCGCTATAAACATTAACAATGAGAGAACACGGACATTCGAGCGGACAAACAACAGAGTTGCATTGTTACTACAGTGACTGTCAAAATAAAACTATCAAGTCCCGGGTGAATACAGATTGGGAGTCACGACACGACAGAAAAAAACTTGTTCTTATTGTCCATCTACTGATCGTGTGCAGGAGAAGGATTTACCTTGTGTGCAGTAGCAGCGCTTTAGAAAAGTTTAGTTTGTTTTCCGCTGTTTACAGGGAGATGGATTCGGAGCGTTTTCATAAAGTTACACCTTTGGAGCCATTTTCTAAAAGTTTTCAGTGACTCCGAGCACTGTCTTTTTGTTTCCACTTTAAAATGTTGAAGTGTAAACAGGGCCTCAGTGTCTGTTCTGTGTAAGAGATGAATCCTTGTATGCAGATGATGGTGTAGTAAATGTACAAGAAGATGTTCATTTCTAAAGACGGAGCAGCATATTCAGACATCTTTGGCTGGGCGGCTCAGTTGCCATTTCTAGTGACTTCCGAAACATTTGCAGTATAAATAAATACCTGAAAATGCGACAAAAGTTGAACATTTTCTCTCATTTCAGCCGCGGCTCTCCGGAGCGAGCGGCCTCGATGCTGCTGGGCATTGAACACATCCGGAGAGAGAGCGGCTGCTCTCCAGCAGGTTTCAGGCTGTTACGGGGGCCAAATGCATCACTCTTGTCTTCCAACAACCAAATGGGAACACTTCCAGTTGTTTTTCCCCATTTTTTTTTTTTCTCTCCTCCTGCTAAACCGACCCCAGAGTGGGTTCAACAGGAACTCACAGCAGTTAATCAAGAAAGCATGTTGCCCTGAGTTCATCCATCTTCCACCGCCGGAGATTCTCCTCACAGCTCCGCCCCGCTTTCTCCTCATGATACTGTTGTTCAAATCATATCTCAGCTGGACTCCGCTCCAAACTCCTGCAGCATTATTAATACAAACCCAACGTGCAAAACAGAAATACACCAAGTACATGCAGAACATTTTGAGACTGAGCAAAGCTGGTGCACTAGTTACTCAATTTGCATTCAAATCTAGTATTTTTCAAGACTTTTGTGAAATGATGATTTAATACATGCAAGACAAAAGTTTTTGCTTTGCAAGCAGAACTAAGAAACGTTTATGTGGGAATGGTGCAGAATGTTGATTTCGTCTTTTTTTATTAAGTCAAATTGTGGACGGTGTTTTTTGTTGTACGGCAACCGTTTCAAGTGAAATGCTGAATTTCAATTCCATTTTAGGGACGACTGTGCTGAGAGACACTGACACTGACTCTGTCGCCATGTAAACGGGCGAAAAATGAAATGATCTGAAAATGCAGTTGTGAGTCGACGACTGAACCACTGCTGCTGTGCAGTAGTATGTAGTAATAATCCAACTTGGACGTCTGCCCGTGTACTGCCACTGTTACTGTTTATAGCGTATTGTTCTCTGCTGCAGGTGTGTGTGTGTGTGTGTGTGTGTGTGTGTGTGTGTGTGTGTGTGTGTGTGTGTGTGTGTGTGTTTTGTTACAAAAGCAAGCAACAGCGCCAACCCGTGGCCTGGCATGATAACTACATCGTTTCCAGTGTTTCTGCCATTTGTATGTAAACGGACTGTTTTTAATACGGAGATGTGTAAACGCCAAACTTTTCTGAAACGAAAACCCAAAAACGATGCGTTTTCACTTGAAGAGTTGTTGTGCAAGAAGGATGCAGGGACAGAAGCTCAATATGGCTAAAATACATTTATAGGAAGTTATCTGGTTTAGTTAACTTCATTTAGGGATACAAAACACATAACAAGTGAGAGATATTAGTTGTTTTTTTTAGTAATACCAAGGACATTTCCACTTGTTCCTTTGACAAATTGATTTAGTTTTACATTTATTGCTCATTCAAAACAAATAATTATAAAGTACATTGAACCATAAACAGGAGATTTTAAGATAAGCTTTTCCAGAAGTAGAAGACAAGACAATAGGCAGACATGGAGTAAAAGGCAGGTTTTCATTTTTTTTTCTGGGCTTCTTGATAGCAGTGAATTTATGGAGGTTATCTAACTGTTTTTTTTAAAAAAGAAACCATTCTGGTGGAAAAACAATTGAATGATTCAATTTATCCACCACCAGATAAATTTAGGAGAATTCTTGCTTGGTCCAGGTAAGAGACGTCTCAAAGCGCTCTGACCAGGTCAGACTGGAGACATGATAAAGTCGAGTTGACCTGATTTAATGGTTTTCGGTTTCAGAGAATTCCTCCGACGGCTTCCATTTCCTGCGTCGCCTTGTGTTTTCTCGTTTGTACAACAACACAGCCCAGATCGGACCCTCGGTCGGGGAGCAGGTGGCGTCATTAAACAACCCGTGGACTTTCCACGAATGGACCAAGTTTACCTTCTTCTCAGGGAACAGAGAAACTCTTGAGTGACTGGAGACTGCTGGCTGCGCTCTACCCCCGATCGGCTCCAGCCTCCCAAACAGAGGCCGGGCGGCGGTGACGGCGTTCCCAGCCGTCCCGTTCCCAGCCCCTGCAGCACCATGGGAAAGCCAGCCGAGTGAGCGTGGGTCAGGTCAACCTTGTCTCCTCGCCTGACTGTCAAAATAACAGTACCTTCCCCTCCGGCTTCCAGCACTGTCCGTCAGAGCGCCGTAGCACAGAGGGGTGGAAAAGCAATTAAATCAAACATGGGTGAGTAGCTGCAGGACAAATGCCTGCTCAGCGTTTTTTTTTTTTTTGTTTTTTTTTTCAGCTTGGGCCATAGAAAAGCTGTGGGTTGTTTTTTTTTTTTCTTCTACTACGTCTTCGTCTTCTTCTTTCCTTGAAAGAAAAGAGTATTGAAAGTGAAAAGGGGAAACCCTCCAAAAGAGAGCCAAGACATTTTGTGTCACTGGGTGACCAATACAGGAGTTAGCAGAGGGGACACTGGACCAATTCACAGGCTTTTTTTTCTGGCCGAAAACCTGGGGTCAGACACATATCCGACCCCTGACCCCCCGGTTCACGGCTCCTCGTAATTACCTTTGCGCATCAGCCCCCTGGCCACCCCCACCCAAAGACAATGCAACAATTTGTCTTTTCAATTGTCTGTCAGTCACTCTCTTAAGGGCCTTTTCAGTGGGCGTATATGGTTTCTTTTTCCATTTGTATTTATTTATTTATCTTGCTTGGAGAGGGTGGGGGGTTGTCTGGCCCCAGAAACAGGGAGTCTTTGTTTGGGCTGGTTTCACATGGATATAACCCTCTCCACCCCCACCCCCTCCCCCGCCTCCCCCTCCTCCTCTGCTCTCCTTGCCTTCTATCACAGCTCGGGCCTCTTGGCAGAAGGTGGCAGAGCTCAGGATCATTGTACACATCCATCGACCAATCAATGAGAAGTTATCGCAAGACCTCTGCTCTGCCTCCCAATAGTCTCTGGGGTGCGTCCTAATAGTCGATCCTATCTCCTTTCCTATCCACTTTTGTTTAAGTGACGATGATAAGGAGCGTTAGAATTCTCACTAAGCTCAGGAAAGGAGACTCAATGCTTCCTTTAGAACCTCCTTTAGCCTAGGAACCACTGATACTTCCTTTAGAACCTCCTTTAGCCTAGGAACCACCGATGCTTTCTTTAGAACCTCCTTTAGCCTAGGAACCACTGATGCTTCCTTTAGAACCTCCTTTAGGACCTCCTTTAGCCTAGGAACCAATGATGCTTCCTTTAGAACCTCCTTTAGCCGAGGAACCACTGATGCTTCCTTTAGGACCTCCTTTAGCCTAGGAACCACTGATGCTTCCTTTAGAACCTCCTTTAGCCTAGGAACCACTGATGCTTCCTTTAGAACCTCCTTTAGGACCTCCTTTAGCCTAGGAACCACTGATGCTTCCTTTAGAACCTCCTTTAGGACCTCCTTTAGCCTAGGAACCACTGACGCTTCCTTTAGAACCTCCTTTAGGACCTCCTTTAGCCTAGGAACCACTGATGCTTCCTTTAGAACCTCCTTTAGCCTGAGAACCACTGATGCTTCCTTTAGAACCTCCTTTAGCCTAGGAACCAGTAATGGTTCCTTTAGAACCTCCTTTAGCCTAGGAACCACTGATGCTTCCTTTACCAAAGGAGACCAGCTCATGTTCCCCCACAATTCCTTGCGGCGACAACATTTAAAGGAACCCGCTCATCGGAGCGTTCAGGGAAACTCAGGATGACTGAAAAAGGAGCAGATCATGTAAGTTACCAAAGCAATAATCTGCCTAGAACAACTTGAAATCATCTAGAACCCAGATCCCAACTAGGGATGTTCTGGATGTTGTAGAACCAACACAGTAAAGTCCAGTTTTTTATTGGTTCTTTATTCACCTGGCAGCGGTTTCCCTTTAGTTCCTCTTTTCCTTTGATTTACATTCAAACCTTGAGATATTTGACTTTATATCAGAGGTTAGAACCTCAGGGGAACGTGAGAGGAACAACCTTTATACTACTTTTTATCACATTTGTATTTGTTTCACGACGACAGACGTCACTGACCTTCACCGCCGTCAGATTATTACTGTCACCTAGTGAAAGTGCGGTCCAACTGTCAAAACAACGTGATCTCCTTTCTCTAACTCCTTTAGGAAGCCTCCTGACACCTTTCCTGAACCCTGTGACATCATCCACAGGGTTAAGATAAAGTGGATAGGAAAGGAGACAGGAGGGACTATTCAGACGCACCCTTGCTCTGGGCCTGACGGCGTCGCTGAAAGACGATTTTCCCCAGTGCTTCTGAAAAAGGTCGAAGCAGTGTGAAGATGGTGAGCGACCACTCAGGAGAGGCAGAGCTCGATTCAATTACATTTTATTCCCCCCAAAAAATAAACTCAAGTCAGATCCGGACACGGACTGACGACCAGGCATCGGACATCTTCTCTTATACCGTTTGATCACTTGTACTCCACTTTTCATAACAAGGACAAACTTCTCGCCTCAGGAACGACCATGTCATCACTTTGGCTAAAAAAAACCTCTCAGCTGCCCAAACTTTATTTTCTACCCGAGTCCTCCGTTACCCCATTGAGTTCTGTTACTCTCACCTGTTACTGCTATTTTTCCAACATGCTGACACAGTTAATTCCCAAAAGGCTGACTCAGCAACCCCCCCCCTTTAAAAAAAAAGAAAAAAGACATCTCACTTGGATTCAACAGGCTTACCACACAACATATGAACTTATATTTGAAGTTATTATTTAATTCTGTCAAACCATGAAATGCATACAACACAGTCTCATCATTTACAGGAAAAGTGTCTTCGACGCCTTACCAACGTAATACGCTAGGTGCATTTTAAACCTTGTCTTTCGTCATGACATGCCTCCCATTCGCGCTTTGCACTGGCGCCTGGTATTTCCAGTAGAGGGCAGCACATGTTCTTGGTTTATTGTGTGACCAACATCAAAATCAGGTTCCAAAATAAGTATTGGTAAAATGTTCCAAATTTTTCAAAATCTGGTCTGCGGATATAATAGTTGCCTTTTGTTTTTCACGTTTATAAATTCCTCACATAATTCATTCATTCATTCATTCATTCATTCATTCACTCATCTGAAGCTTCATTGTCCTGATAACATCATGTTATTCTATCCACGTCCACAAAATCTTTCCTCGAAGACGTTGCTATTTCGGTTCAAGTTCGGTTGTCTTCTTTTCCTACTTTCATGTGTCGCACACAAGCTGTACTGCTCAACGCTGCCCCCCGAAGGTCATCAGCAGTATTACTTCTGTTTCTGACCCTGAAATACCAAGTTATGATGAACACGGAACAAAGACAGGAGTTTCCATCTGTATCTATCTGCAACCTTAGTGTTGAGCACGTTTGGAGTCTTCCATTCCATGTTTAAGCGTGCTTAATATTTATGGGATTTCATCCTTTCAAAGCCGAAGTTTTCATGGAGAAAAACAAAAAAAAAGTTTCCAGACTGCTCAACACTGCCCCCAAAAGGTCGTCAGTAATATTGGATGAACTGGATAAATCTGCAATCAAACGCTACAATGAAAACGCTAAAATGCACAGCCTGGCATGTAGTAACCATGGCAACCAAACACCACAGCGATGGTGGATCAGAGTTGTTTCCGTGCTTCAGGAGCGACTGAGATTACTGTGGCCTATATGACAAATGTTAAAACATTTTATAATCCAGTTTGACCCAAAGAGGTTTTACTTTGTCTTCAGACTCTTTTCTCGTGCCTCAATAATTACCTTTGAAAGTGTTTCGAGTTTCAGTTTTTCTTGTATTTCTATATTTCTGAGGCAGGTTTCCAGCACCTGAAAACAGAGTAACTACCACCTCGTCTCTGTGGTTTCAGACACCTTTCTTGATGAGGTTTTTTCTTGTGTGTGTGTGTGTGTGTGAACGTTTTGTCTCCGTGTGGACGGGGTCATACCGGCAGCCCCAGACCATCTCTTTGCTTCATAATGCTTTGGGAAGTACAGATTAATTTCTGCTCCGGCGCGCTCTGAAACAACACGAGTCCTGGCCAACCGGACTCAGGTATGACCTACTTCTTGGATCTCTGGCTCTGCTCGGCGGCAGAGAACCGCCGTCAGCGAGCTGCCGAGTCGCTTTGTGTTACACACTGCGAAGTCTGCGGAGCGAAGTAACACATTTTGACACATTTTTAGCTCGATGTTCATTTTCATGTTTTCTTTCTGGAAGTTCTGACAGCATCTTTGGGAGATCGTCGTGCCGAGGAGGTTTTCCAGCAGTAACTGGATTTTAATTAGTGGTGTGAATCTGACTGTATTAGTTAATTTCAGAATAATCCTCTTTTTTTCCTTTCCATCACTGGCTCCAGTGTGCAGCAGCAGTAGCATCAGCCACAGGAAGCAACAATGCAGGAGGAGGCGCGTCGTCACGTGAAATTAACTGTTCAAACCAAAGATTGTACATGTTAAAATGAAATGTTATTTTTCCACCCAAAAAATAACGCCATCCAGGAAAAGGAGCTGAAGAAAGTGATTAGAAAGCAGTAAATAACTGTAATATTACCAAACATTTGAGTTGTTTCCAATATAGAGACACCTACATATAATTTAGTGTCACATATTAACCACAAATGCATGTTATTGGACCGTGAGCGGAAACTAGACTTTTCTGCTAAAGAAAACTAGAGCTACACTCGGTAGAGCGCGGACCTTTTTCGTAACAGAGTTAACATCGCTAGTATGTTAGCAGTTAGCTCATATCGATGCTAACTAGCCTGTCAGGTAGCAACATCACTGTGTGAAACACTGAGCAGGGAGCGTCTCCATGGCAACAGATGCTGATTGATCTCCTTTGATCGCCTCCACGAGGTACCTCTCCCATCCGCTTTGTATGGGAAATTGTTTCGCTGTTTTGGGGGATTTATTCGGAAACCGTTCGCCGTTAACATCCCAAAATCGAATCGAGTGATCCTTGGATGATGACAAATCATCCCTGAAGATTTCATGCAATTCAAGTGAGTAATTTTTGTGAAAAGTTGGTGAAATACATACAAACCAAATACATTTCCTTCGCCAACTCACAGGGAAAACATGCAAACGACACAGAAAAGTATAGTTCTAGACTTCGACGGTAGATGGAAAGATAGATGGAGAGATAGATGTTGTGGTGTAAATGGGGTCTGAGTTTATAGTGTCAGTCCATCACTGTCTTAAACATTGATTATGTAAAATGTTAATCAATGCTTCAGGTGGAAAACATGGAAACAGGAAACAGGAAACAGGAAACAGGAAACAGGCGCCCAAAAAGCGACAAAAGTTTAACGTTTTCACTTGAAATAGTTGCTGTTTAAATTTCCCCTTAGATAGCATCGAAAAACTGTTTTCCTATTATCAATATTTACCTTTTCTATTTCTTTTATGAGGTACTTTGTATTTCTTATAACTACCACGCTCTTATATTTTATTTAGAGTGAAAGAAACACATCTTTACACGCTGTTGTTAAGCAGAACTCTGGAAGGATCTTTTATTGGAAGTGCTGACAGGACGAGTGATGATCAGATTTAATAACTTTCTCAGACTACATCGTGTTGCCATGAAAAAATCATAAGCAGCCCTTTGCCTCAACCCTTTCAGGAGAATTACAGTGGATCGTTTATTCTCGTGTGTTCTCCTCATTGTTTCTCATGGTTAAATTATTGTAGCGGTTTCTTTCCTTTCTTTCTTTCTTTCTTTTTTTTTTTTTTTCTAAATTGGTCATAAAATTTTTAGCACTTTTGGTTTCATGCTGGAGCCGTAAATACATCTTGAAACATGGCTGCAGTACAAAACTTCCATTTGCAGTTTTACTGGGTCCAGCAGAACTCCGGAGAGGAAGAAGAGAAAGAGAGAGAGAGAGAGAGAGAGGGATACCTTAATGAAGACGAAGAAAAAAGTAATTATCTGTTGACAGAAAGGGGGGGCGACTTGCAGGGTGGTCATTTATGACAATGGCCTCCCGAGTGAGCTCGCTCTGACAACAGGCTTTACCAGCACCTTATTGTTTGGCAATCACAGCATGAAATTACACGGAGCGTACCACTTCCCCGCAGAAAAACTCCTTGGCCGTTTTCCAAGGTAATGAAAGCCAGAGTGGAGGGGAGACGATTCAATCACGGACTGCCTTTTCCATGAAGGAGGGTGAAGGCGATTGGTCTTCCGGGCGGCTCGGTCGGCGAAGCCCCTCGTCCTGAGCGTCGATCACGTCGTCTCATGAAGCTCATAATTGCGGCGGCATCGGGAGGGCGAGTTGCACAGAGACCGCGGTCCGCTTTGATCCCACTAATCTGCTCCCTCTGTGCCGAGTGAGGATGTGTTGCAGTTGCTGCTCGTAGAACCGGGATCAACCCAGATAGACGCTTCCCAGTTAGACGCCTTAATATAATGAGTTAATTATTTGTAACATTTCAGTTACCCGAACCCAAACCTTCACAGAAAAGACTACATATATATGTATAGACAGACAGACAGACAGACAGACAGACAGACAGACAGACAGACAGATAGACAGATAGACAGATAGATAGATAGATAGATAGATAGATAGATAGATAGAGATAGATAGATAGATAGATAGATAGATAGATAGATAGATAGATAGACAGACAGACAGACAGACAGACAGACAGACAGACAGACAGACAGACAGACAGACAGACAGACAGACAGACAGACAGACAGACAGATAGATAGATAGATAGAGTATAGATAATATATGATATATGACATCGGGAACAAGCGATATATGGTGATATTAAAGTTAATAGTAGCTATTTCTCATTCTATTTGTCATTATATGTAATAGATGCTTCCCATATATATATATATATATATATATATATATACTGCATATATGTGTGTGTAGTGTCTCACTGGGAAGCAGTGGGCTAATATTCAGTCGTGCATTGCACCTTTTGCACTCGCGGACACTCAGAAGAAGCCGGTAGTTTCTGGCCTCTCATGCTTCCCATTACGGCGAATTGTCTCAATGAGCTTCTTCTGTGTGCAGCGTTACTCAGAGATGATGGCGGGAACATGAGCGGAGCGGCGTGAAGCTCGAAGCTCTGAGAACATGATTTATCGGAGTGGGACATTGGCGCCCGAACGGAACGCCGCTCGTTTTCCCAGACATCATTTGTCTTATTATTGACATCCTCAATCTGCTATTCCTTCATTTTTTCGTTTGAACTCCGTTCAGATATTTACAAAGTTCTGCATCAGCTTCATTTGAGGATCGCATCCACGTTGCCCCGCATTCTGCGGGTAGCCATTTATTTGGAAACCCAGAAACCTTGTGGACAAGCAAACAAAACAAAATGTTTTGGAGACAATATGGATCTGACTAAAGTCTGATGAAAGGGCCAGTCACATTTCACGTGGGGTTTTTTGGGTTGGTTTTTTTTTTTGGCTGCTGCCGTTTGCTTGTGTGAAAGAGAACGAAAGAGAATGTGGAGACAAAGACAAAAAAGAAACTTCACAGAGGGGATAAAAATCTCTCTTTTGTTGGGTTGAGCAGCCACTAGTTGACGTTCTCTGGAACCACAGGGAGTCTGGCTGCACGGTGGTGTAGTGGTTCACACAGCTGAGGATCCCGGCCTTGGCTTTACCGTTCTTATAAATATATTGATTTATCTTTATTTCATTGCAGCGGCGTTGAGAACAACTGTGTAAAATCATTTAATGTGAGAGTAGCTTTTTAAATGTGTGACACTCTTGGACAGTCTTTGGAAGACTTGAGTCTCCTACAAACAGCGTGAGTTTCCGCTGCCGGGGTCGTCAGAGCCTTCGCACTGTTCACGACTGTACGAGACAAATTTAAATAATTGTTTTAAGGTCTTGTTAATTGTTTTAAGAAATTGGTGGGCTGTCCACCAGATTGTCCGTGTACACTCATTGTTAATGTTTACAGCTCATTGTTCTCTGCTGCATGTGTGTGTGGTTTCATTACAAAAACAACCAACAGCACCCACGTGTGGCCCGGCATGAAAACTACATCATTTTCAGCGTTTCTGTGGTTTTGACGCAAATAGACACCTTTTTTCAAAATGTTGCAGAGTAAACACACAACTTTTCTGAAATGAAAACACAAACATGATTTCATTTTCATCATTTTCACTTCAAATGTTATTGTGTAATCGGGGCCTCTGGAAATTCAGAATAACTGAATATTGAAAATTAAGAATATTGTGAATAAGCTCGATTTTAAAGGATTGACTTCTCAAATTATTTCATATCCTCTACCCCACGGTGCCACCCTCGGCAAATATAAGCAACTTAATAATCAACTAGAACGATAAAACGTTAAAAACTAAGTGGAACAATACAAACAACAATAAAGCACGGATATAAAAGTATAACTAGAGCTACACTCGGTAGAACGCAGACCTTCGCCAACTCCACATTTGCTTGCAGAACCGAGTGTTAGCATCGCTGGCATGATAGCCGTTAGCTCATATCGATGCTATCTAGCCTGTCAGGAAGCTACGTCACTGTGAAAGACTGAGCAGGGAGCGTCTCCATGACAACAGAAGCTTATCTCCCTTGACCTCCTCCATGAGGTGCCTCTCTCATCCACTATATGAGACATTCTTTCACAGTTTTTGGGGATTTATTTAGAAAGAGTTGCAATGAAACTAGTTTTTGCGAAAAGTTGGGGAAATACATACAAACTAATAAATGAATAAATACACTCCTAAAACCTAATTAACCTTCTCGGTCAAGTTCGTCGATGAAGGTATTTATCAGATCGTACATCCATTTCCTGCTTCATTAAATCGCTCCCGGTGTTTCTGTCTCTCTTTCAGTGTTTTCCGGCTCCTACTGGACGGTTTCCCCCGGCCTGAATGAGATCAATGATAATCTTTCCAGTGTGTTCTGGGTCCACCTTGGTGTCTGCTGCCAGTTGGCCCGGCCTGAAGAAAAACCTCCAAAGCAAAAGGTGTTGTTGTTTGAACCTGAACTGGTGCCCAGATCACCTCATCTGGCTCCTGTTCAAGGTAGGAAAGTAGCAGCACGAGTCTCTCCTGACTCTCCTGACTCCATGGGTGATGGGAAAGTTACACCTTTCTGCTGTCGTTATCTGTAAATGTCCCTCTGACATCGTATCTCTATGCTTCATCCTCAACTTTTGCCCATCTCAACACTATCGATGTTAAGTCGAAGCCACCGTCCGGAACACTTCAGAACATCACCCCGACTCTGTCCGCTGTGACGGCCATCTCTGCCTCGCCTTCGGGATTTGATCTAAACGTATTTGGTTTCTGGTGTCTTCAGACAGTCTCTGGAAACGTCTGTAAGAAAGTCCACTCTTCGATCCTGAAACTCATTTGGGCCTTTTGCTCCGGGCGCCTCATCCTGCTGGACCCCCACAAAGCTCAGTGACGGCCCATAACGGATGGACTGGTAGAAGTTGGAGCTTTGCCCTCTTAGACCAGTTTAGTGAAAAGACACAAACATTCTTTCCAAGTCAATTTGTCTTTGTCTCTGGTCAAAAATGTCTCAGCACACTTAATAAAGTAGTATTCTCCAGCCTCGACATGAAGAGGAATTTGAGTCGTTCCACTGGTAATTTAAACGAAACTTCTACACCCATTTTGTCGCTCTTCTATTTATATACAACGACACTGTTTGAATAGAAACAAGACAGTTGTGTGTACTAACTGTCTGAGTTTCACCACCACGGCCACGTCGCCGCCACCCAGGAGTCGCTCTCCTCATTTGCTGAGGCGACGAGTAAATCCAAGCTTCTCTGTTTTCCTTCAGTCATCATTTTCTTTTGATCGTCAACACTTTTTCTTTTTTATGCCACGGATTTCAACAGAAAAGTCACCACTTTTTACTCCTTGCAGTCTCTAAACTGTTTTTGAAAATTAACTTATGAACTTTATGCATTTGAGTCTGCATTTGGGTTCTGCCAGCTCGGGAAATTTCTTTGTATTTGTATTTTTTATTTTTTTATTAAAAAACAAAAAAAGACATCATCACTTAATTGATATTTTCTATATTTGTCATATATCCAGTATATGTCCATATATATTTAGTATAGCATCATATGACTTTGTTTCTCTTGAGAATTGCTCAAATTTAGATTCTCACAACTCCCGACTTCCTGTGCAGCATCAGCCACAACCTTTGTGGTTTTACAGCCTAACATCTAGTCATACTGTGTATTTCTGATACATTTACTGTGATTATTGTAGACCTGTACATTTGTGTGTACATATATATATATATCTACTGTGATATGCAATAAATACTGCTTCATAATAAAATATATGTCTTATGTTTTTGTGTCAAATATACTTATTAATCCTTCCAAATGTACCTAATATACTTTGAAATCCTTCAAATTAATAATGCTTGGAAACATTTGTTGTGGACGAGATGTCGGGAACCACATGGACGAGTTGTCCAGGGTTGCAGTTTTGTGGACGAGTCGTCCGTGCACAGTTAACGCCAGGCGGAAACGGGTCCTGCATTTAGTCTGCGATGGACTCGGGACCTGTCCAGAGTGCACGATGCCTCGTCCCGCTGTTATCTCGGATAAACAAAGTAGAAAATAGATGTATAGGAAAAAAAAGCAACGCACTTAAGAAAACGAGCTCGAACTGTTTTCATCAAACATCTTGAGACGATGACGTGCCACATTTTTTTCAGACTGCGGCAACTAATCGAGAGTTTACAGTGTGTCTCCAAAATAAAGCCAGAAAAAATAAACAGTTAAATAAATAAAAGCATAACTGGAACCACAAGTTGAGAATTCCTGAGGATTCATGACGCAGGTGTCAGGTGCAAAGACAGACTCGTAAAGAAGCAGAGGATTTCATATACATATATTTTAAGACTTCCTCAAACAAACGAGATTCAATCTGAATAGAAATAAAAACGCCCGGCAGGATTAAGAACAATTGTTGGACCACACCGACAGTTTATTTAACAAGTTGTTTGGCTTCCTGACCAAACATTTAATGAGAAAACACAACTTTTGGTCTCAGACAGTCGTAGTTGTGTTTGGATGAAGACACTCGGGTGGATCTAGAGTTCGTTTCCATTCGTCTGTTCAGCATCGGTGAGATTCGATCCAACCAATGAAAACCTCCGCTTCATTGTTTGGTCTCGTCTTTGACAAACGTCTCACCTCCGAAGTCCCTCAAACACTCCCAGCATGGGGATCTTCAGAAATATAATAACTTTTAAATAAAAACCAAGTTATCAGACTCAACAGCTGAAGGTCAAATTGAAGTATCGTCAGAAAAAAAGGCGTTTGTTTTCTTCTTAAGTTCAAGACAGACTTTTGTGCTTTTTTTCATGGCGAACCTCACAAGACCATCCCAGAGAAGTGAAAACAGATGAAGGAATGAACGAAATGGGGAATTTTATTTCGGCGAAGGATAATATTACTGTCCAAAAAAATAAAGACAGTGTTAACACAATCAACTGGTCAAAGCTAAATTGAATTTAGAAGACTAGGGAAACTAAAACTAAACTGCCAAAACTCTGGTGAGAGAAGAAAGAGTCCTCCATGTAGGAGCCGCCTGGGTTTTTCCTTCAAGACATGTTGCCTAAATATTCCTCAGAATCATTTATTTTGTTCTTTTTAAAGTTGTTTGTTTGGAGGAAGATTCAGCTCATAAAGTTATTTTTAGGTAATAATGACGCTTTGATTCCATGAGAAACTTTCTCATAGTGATAAATGTTCAGATTGTTCTTGTTTCAACTTTGTTCAAGTGGCGTTTCATTGGTTTGGAGTGTGGAAGAAAGGAAGAAAGGAAGAAAGGAAGAAAGAAAGAAAGAAAGAGATTTTAGCTCCGATTTCCTTTTTTCAAATACTTTTGGTCAATATCAAAACTATTTAGACAATTTCATGCAAAAAGTCCATTTCACTGACTTTACATGTACTTTACATAAACAAAAATTGAAAATAAAACATGAATATAATTAAAGCTGCTCGCAGCCTTGATCACTCTGGCAGTCTGCCCTCTGACCCATTTAAATATTGATCAAATATAAGTTGTGAAGGTTTAAACAAAACAGGACTCTTGACCTCATGGCAAAATTTTAGTTCTCCCGTTTATTTGAAAGAGAGGAGGGAGGCGGCGGGAGGCGGCGGGAGGCGGCGGGAGGCGGTGGGCGGCGGGCGGGAGGCGGCGGGCGGGAGGCGGCGGGATTCGGCGTTCGGAACTTTGACAGCTAATAAAAATGAAACCGCTCGAGTCGTCAAAAAGTTGAAGTGAAGTTTCGAGAAGAAGCGTCTCCTCTGTCATGTAATAGTGTTTTGAAGTCAATACGATACGATAGCGTTTGCTCAAAGGGACTTTTTCGGGTAAAAATCTTATTTTGAAAGGCAAATTGCGGACTTCCTGCTGGAGTTAGGTCAGAGGTATTGGTGAGGGATTTTGTTTGGTCTTGATGAGACGAACAATGGAGTTTTGGTTTGATCTCCCGACGACATTCCTCCAGGCCGTGGCGGCCATTTTAATGTTTCTAGGTGGCGCCAGAGAGCAGAATTTAGCACTCTGAGGGTTAGGTTTTAAAAAAAAAAATTTTTTTCGCCTGTCTTAATGAGCTTGCCGAGTTTGGTGAACATTTGAACACGTTCAGAGGGTCAAATCTGGGCTCAGTGACGCGTCAGGAGTAGAAGAAGAAAAAAGAATAATAAACGTTATAAAACGACAGGATCCTTCGCTCTCGGACTCAGTCCCTAAAAAAACAGTTCAAGAAGTAAATATAATCCAAGAGTCAAAGATACATTGAAGCAAGCGTTGAATAACAACTTTTCATCACTGCGACTGCTAATTCTTATTTCTCACAAAGTCAAAATGAAGTAAAAATGAAGATTTACGGATTTCAGTGATTCAAAGTTGCTAAAACTGAAGAGATCCCTGAATCTTTACTGTCCTGTTAGAACAACACTTGCAGTGCTCCCAGTTTCTATTCTTTTGCTCCTTTTGTGTCTTTTTAAAAAAAAAATTTATGCCAGATTAAGTGAAAGGGAAGAAAAATAAAACTGAAGTCAACATGGGGTCAGCTCCTCTGGCGCTGACCTCAGCACTTCATCAAAAGCAGTGCTGGTGACTGCTGCGCCGGGCTGAGGAAGAGCGGCCGGAGCTGCTGATTTAAACGCAATCTGTGAGTGACACAGGTTTGTGAAACAGGATGACGGCGCCATTTGAATGCTCCGTTTACGCGACGGCATTTTCAAGTGAAAAGACAAAGCGCTGCTGCACACGTGCACCATAGTAAACAGTTGTTCTGCACATGCTCAGTGGATACAGACGATAAGAACAGTCGCTGTAATAACAAATTGTTCTCTGCATGCATGTGTGTGTGGTTTCATTACAACAACAGCGCCAACCTGTGGCCCAACATGCCAACGACATTGTTTTCAAAACGTTTTTGTGTGAATGGGAAACTTTTCTGAAACAATGCAATGTAAATGCAGCCTGAGTGGGTCTATATGAAGAAGAAATACAATTTAACGGAGTTTTAATGTATACGTTGTACTATTGTCTGTGTTTAAAGTCGTATTACACAACGAGACTCGAAACTTTCTGATGAAATTTTGCGTGTGCCTGCTGCTCGCTGCTGACTATTATACTACCACTCCTAAGTAATAGTGAAAAACAATGAATAAAGTATGGATAAAGTACCATTAAGAGTGAAACTATCAAGTACTAGTTTGAGTGAAAAAGCGGCAATAAAAAAGCAATAAAAGTGGAAAAGTATCAATATGTTACCAGTAATAGTGAACAAGTGTGAATAATGTACCAGTAAGAGTGAAGAAGTATCAATAAAGTACCAATGAAAGTAGAAACAATTTAAATAAAGTACTAGTGTTAATCAAATGTATCAATAGAGTCACAATACAAGTGGAAAAAGATCAATAAAGTATCAGCAATAATGAAAAATTACAGAAATGCAGCAATAAAAGTGGAAAAGTATATATTACCAGTAATACTGGAAAAGGTATGAATAAAGTACCAGTAAGAGTGAAAAAATTTCAATGAAGTACTAGTATCAATGAAAGGTATCAATACAGTCACAATACAAGTAGAAAATTAACACTAAAGTACCAGTAATACTGAAAAAGTATCAATGAAGTACCAGTAAGAGGTAAGAAGTATCAGTGTAATAACAATCCAACTTCATCGTCTGTCCGTACAAATGTTTGTTTACTCCCATTGTTGATGTTTATAGCGTATTACAGAAACAAACAACAGCGCCCACCAGTGGCCCAACATGAGAACTGCATCGTTTTCAGCATTTCTGTCGAGGAGCATTGTTTTGAAAACATTCCGTACACGTATCACTGTTCTGAGAAGAAAACCCCAAAAATGATGCATTTCTCCTGGAAGCGTGTTTAAACGGGGCGTAAACGTCCACGTCAGTAAGAACGATTCTATTTCTAACGTAAAGTTTCAGATTATCTGGAGTTAAACTGCTTTTTTGGCGGCAGCGGCTTTAATCCGTCCTCCACGTCTGCGTGAAATCTTCACACCACTATTATCTTCACTCTTTTCCAATCCGAACCTGGTGGGGATTAAATAAAACGAGGTTCTGGAGAGGGGGAAGGTTCTGGTCACGGCGGCGGCGGCGGCGAAGGAGAGCCCGGCAGAGCAGACTCCCACTTTGCTCAGCCGGACATTTGGGTCGCGCGGGTCTCAGGCGTAGCGGCGTGCTAGCAGCACTCGCACACACACACACACACACACACACACACACACACACACACACACACACACACACACACACACACACACACACACACACACACACACACACCACAATAAAACTGTCTGGGTTTAACGGGATGATTAATGCCTCTCCGGGCTGCTGAGTGAAATATGAGGTAATGTGACTCCGCGAGCGCAGTCCAAACATGCCCAACACGAGGGCAAACCCACATCCTGCCGCCACCAAAAACCAAAAAAAAAAAAAGAAAACGCGGCACGCTCGCCGTTCTGCGTCCAGGCAGGAAAACAAAGCCCGGGACACTTATTGTGTGCAAATGCAGGAGGGTTTCATTTAGATCTGCTTGGCGCATATTTGAGGTACAGGTTGGCTCAGGAGGAAGGGGAAACACCGGCACCTACAGGAAATGGTGACTTAACCGAGGGACTTAACAGCACCAAACTGATAAAAGACACCCTAAACAGGATATTAAACAGCTAATAAACATTTAGAGGCATGTATGTTCCCCTTTAAAATGCGTCCCAGGCATCTTGAGGAAAGTGATTGTTTGAATTTCCACGGGCTGTTGAGTGTGCGCTGTCGACCACATCTGATGCCAGTGAGTCATGTGGAGGTGAGGTAATAACATCGTGTTATTACGCTGGTAATTTAGGGTGCAACGCACGAGCCATGTGAGACTGAGCTATTCACGCATGAAATACAACATGCTCTTTTATTTAATGTGAACTGTAAAGAAAACCTCCACCCCTTTTGTACTTTGCGCTTCAGAAAGCAGAATTATGAGATGAAATGATTGATGCAGAGTTTCTTCTGCGGCTCGTGGATGCGGGTGGTTAACGTGGTCGCTGATGAATGCCAATGGCTGAATAATTGCAGTATGTGGGCAGGTGCTGGCTTTCATTTAGCAGCGCCACTTGGAAGAGGAAAGAATAAAAAAAAGTCTCTACAGAATAGTTTGAATTCACTCCTGCACAGACACTTTCAAGCTCTCGGCGAGTTCGGAGGCCATGAAACAAATCTGACATAGTCAGAACAAAATACATGAATAAATCCCGAAGAGAGGCCGTGTGTTTGCTAGAATGAAGAAATCATAAAAAAAAATGAATAATTTGGAAATAAATCAAAGCATTTGCGCTCAAAGGACTGTGAAAGACAAATATAATAAATGAGAAAAATCATTATGTACATGATTTTTGGTTAAAAATAAAGAAAACACATGCTTAAAAAATCATGCAATTATTGAAATAAAATTTTCTAAATTAATAAACATAAAACTATGTACAAGTCCTGAGTCACAACAAAGCATTGAAAAATAAAACTAATTTATTGATATGAAAATTCAAAAATCCATAAAAAAAAAATTACTTTTTTTTAAATATATATATATAAATAAATAAATAAATAAATAAATAAATGCAAAAGTCTTTGGTAGAAACCAGCAAATGTCATTAAAATATAAACAAAAATATACATAGATATAATTCCTGTGCAAATATCAATTCACTTATTCACTTAAAGAAAATTATAGGATTTGAAATAAACACTTTTAAAACTTGAAAGCACAATGAAAAAACTGAATGAGAAAAGAAAAGGAAATAAAAAAATTCCATGAGAAAAAAGCTGAATTATTCAGAAATTATTCATTTAACACTGAAATTTAAAAAAATAAAAAAAGCTGTTCTCGAGTCACATGATATGGACATGAATTTATGACCAATTACATGTATGAAGTAATTATTGAGGTAAACTTGACAAATAATTGTCAGTTATGATTTGTGTTGATTTAAAAAAGAGAATCATACAAATATAGATATATACCAGATTTTTCGAATCAATCCAATGCAGAAAATAGTAATTATAAAATACTATAAATATGTATATGGCAGACAGATATTGTAATATATACTGGTGAGCAAAAACATCTCAGCTAACATAATATGAACTAAGCACATATATGCATAAAAATGTGATTTTTGGAGGGAAAATGGCTTAAGCAAGCACAATTAATCATGAATGCTGAAATACATTAGTAATGAGAAGTATTTTGAATAATGTTGTTTAAACCAAAATATATAATGACACATATGAATCTTATGTATCATTATATATTTTTATTTAAACAACATATGATATGATGTATAAAATAATACTTGTAAATTTGATTTTGTATTAAATTACCAGTTTGATACCAGTGAAACATTCAATCAAAATACAATAATTAATGTTTTTATTTCATATTAATTTGAATAAGTTGTCATTTTTTGTCTCTACGTTTTGACGGGCCCCTCTATATTTGTGGAATCTGGGAGTTAAAGTGAAACTGACTTTCGACAAATTAGAAATGAATACGTCAAAGTTAACAAAACTCTATAAATGCAAACATCTATTGGTGTGGAAGATTTTTATTTCCCGTGATACCAAACGCTTCCGTACGTTCCATTTATGCATTATTGTCCTTTTCTGTCCTGCAGCAGGACTGCCGCCTGCACACAGAGGCCACTGAAAAGCTCCTCTCTCGCTCCGAGTGAAACACCTTGAACAAATGG